>NC_042496.1:25664141-25727456 GCF_005508785.2 Acyrthosiphon pisum
CCCCCCCCCTTGTCATTAGCGGGCCGCTGTCGGGCCGGGTATGGACTAGTTTTGGTCCTTTATATATAGTAGCTAATAGGTAATATATTTAAGTAACCTCTACATATATGTATTAATTATTTAGTTATTGTTATCTCTCAAAAAATGGGATATTATGATATTAACCTTTGATACTAACTAGTAAGTATACAATTATGTAGGTATAAGGAGGGTATTTGTAAAAATGCAATATTGTAATGTAATGTAATGTAAATATTAGCCAACATTTTTTTAGTTTTATTTTGGGCCGGTCAAAAATTTTGCCCCCCCTCTCAAAAACTGAAATGACACCACTGATGCTATAAAGAAACCGTAAGTTTCCAACTCCTACCCTATCAAGTGCTTGTCATTTTTCTTCATTACCGTAGTGCCCAGTGGTGTAACTATAGTCTATAGGCACATAAATATATAAAATGTGATTCACCAAACACGCCGCAATTTATTTGAATTCTAATTTTTAGAATTTTTAAATATACTTAAGACAATATTTTAAAATAATTAATTGTGTTTTATGATGATACAAGTTTCTATTTTTCAAATGAGAAATCCCCTTTTTACTCTAAATTATTTTGTAAATAATTTTTTTGAAATTGTCGATGTAAGTAGGTACTTAATTCAAAATACGAACGAGCAGTTGTTCAGTTATTAAAATGTTTACACAAATAAAATTAAGTTCCTGAAAATAATTATATTTATATAATATTGGATCTAGTTTTTTATTCTTGGACTATATTTATAAATTATAAATGTTGTGATAGATTAGTATTAATTACTAACAATTTCAAGTCACCATACCACCCGTATCTTCCAGACCTATTATCATAGACATAGTGCACAAGATCAAATAACTAAAAAACTAATCGTTCGAATTTTGATTTTAATACGTCAACATTTTGAGAAAAGGTGAGATTCTCTTATGTGAAACAGAAGTTTTTATCCCCACAGTGCACTCTTTAAAGCCAAAGTATAGTACAAATAATATTAATAATTTGAAAATAAGATCTTTAAGAATATTTAAAAATTAAAAAATCAAAATTTGAATCATTTTATTAATTAATTAAAAAATTGGGAATATCTTGTGTATATGCATACCTTTAATGACTTACAAACAGAGACGTGAAAACAAGATTTGATATAATATAATTAAACGGCTTGGCAAATGCAGAGATGGACGACGACGGTCAAGTTTCCCTCGAAGTAGCTAAATGATGACGCGGAAAGAACCGATCGCGAAAATATAATAATATAGGTACCATTTGTGGTTTGATTGATAATTAAGCTGGGTTCACTAATGACTATTGCAATCACGGTATTATTCACTAAACATGTCTATACTAAAACCCGAAAATTTCCAGAGCTGGGGTGAGCTATACTTTTGGACACGACACGACTCGACACGATACTACAACAGACGATGGATATAGCTGTGAATCCGGATTTAGAATGCAGGACGTGGAGAAAACTATTGGAAATCCCCGCAGTTTTCCTTTAAAATCGACGAACAGAAAATATCACAATTGACCATCATGTCTCACATCGCCGGTCAGTAAAGCCGGATTTGGACATTCGACTACATATACCGTATCATATGTCATATATTCAATATGTATAGGTAACAAAATGTTGGTAATACGTTATAACATGGCGTGTAGTCAGTTGGAACATGACTTTAGTCTAAGGAATACGCTATGGTTACCGCAGCCTTTACCATATTATGCACTTCCGTTGTACTATACGTCACATTTTCAATGAATAACCGTTTTCGCGTCATCATCTATACTGTACCAGTGTGATGTGTATTCATAGCGGTGTCTGATGTTTCGATAGCGATATGTACTGATGTGCGGCTAGCGAGATGTGGCTTATGCTTATTATGTGGTATGGAATTTCTGTGTACACTGTACAGTGTATAATACAATATTTGAGTTCCACATATAATAGGTAGTAACTACCGACAATTTCAAACGATGCTACGTTTCCGTGAGCTGTTGATCGTTAGTTTATAATTTATAAATATAACACAAAAATGCAGTACGGCACATCGCCGCATACATTTCGTTATTTGGTACTAACCGTAGATTTCAATCGATGCTTCGCCGTCCCCCCAAAAGCTCGTTGATTTTCGTACATGTCTGGCCTCAGTTATATCGCGTTGTAGGTACACATTTTTATTTTGATTTTTCGCGTGAACCATGTATTTTACAAACATTTTAAATATTCCATTTTTAGATTTAATTTGTTTACATCAATTCATGATTTTATGATTGCTTTATGATTCATTCAAGTCTTTTAAGGTATGATATTTAAATTAACGTGTCTATTTTCTTTAAATATATTTCGAGCAAACCCAGGTTTGGATAATATGCCGATGCAAACCATAATATACCTACTAATACTATGTGGTCTATGTATATTGTACATCAATATATCATTGTATTTCGTGAAAAAACACAAGTAACATACTATCACACGATATTACCATAGGGTCTGTCTTGCGTATTGTATAGGTTAGGTTAGGTTAGGTATAAGCAGTAATAAACTCAATTAATATGGAAAGATTTTACACCACATTTCGATTTGCAAAATTCGACTTTATAGATATATAATGGTATATAATTTTATATAATAAGTATAGCTAGGTGTATACTCCGACCCACGAGAGTCCATATGTAAGCCGCGCATCGATATCCTGGGCCGGAATATAGTATAGGTGTAGTATATTATGTAGTATATTATCATTATTTCGATGATCCGTTTAAATAAACATTTTATTCCATAGTATTCCGACTGGCAGCGGCTCACTACTGAAATATTAAATATTTAAAATATATTATAGTTATTATAATAATTATTAGATAAACTATAATAGATACTATAATAGATACATTTACTTAGTCGATTAAACGGGATTATTATAGCACCTATAGCAGGTTGGAGGCTTATCATTAGCATTATAACGTAATATTATTTGTAAAGTGTAAACGCGGGAACCGAATACAGCCGCTATATTATTATTGATTCGCGTACTCGTTACATATATTATTTTATACAATCTATATTTAGTACGCTGTATAGTGTATACTTTTTTATGGGTACCTAACACATTTTATGCAACGAATTTGCAGTGGAATAATATACCTAAATACCTAATATTGTACCTATCTATGTATATATAGCCATATGCAATATAATATAGCGAGTAGCGACGATATATAATTATAGGTAGGTATACTTACTATAATAACGAATGAAAATATAATATGTACTGAAATCAAAGGTGTCAGTGACAACGACCTCCGTTGGCGGGGCACGTACATTTGTACAAACGTAGTGGAGGTATCGGTGGTGGCTGTGGTAGTATTAGTAGTAGGTAGTTGGTAGTTGTAGTTATGTACAAGTACAATATACTTATATATAGTTGTACAGAATACAACTTTAACTTATTAATTATTATACAAATATACTACCACGGTATCTGTAGAAGACACTATACTAGTCGCGGTCGTCGCCTGCCGTGCCGCATATTAGTGTATATATATATCGTATAGTATATAGTTATACGGACGTGGAAGCGAGCAGTCGGTCGGAAGTAATTGGTTGGGACCGAGCGGCCAATGGTGGACCCGGTCTAACGAACCCCGCGCTCTTCCGCCGCGAAGGTCTACTGATGATATTATTTATAATTATTATGTATATTGTTATATTAACGTGATATAACAATATTATTATGATTATGATTATATTATTATTATTATTATTATTATTATTAGTAGTAGTAGTATTATTATTATTATGCGTACAATCTGCATATTATTTATAGGTACCCATTTCTGCGCGTGCACCGAGAGAGATGAGAGACGTCAACTGGATCATATAAATCGTGCAGTATGTATATAATCAGGTACAGCGTATAGTTGTATAATATTATTATATTTAGTATACCTAATATTATAATGATATATTCATCATAGAACGTGTAGGATAAACGAGCGTACGGATAAATTATATATAGGTAGCCAAGTATACAATATACATAATATACTCGAACAGTTGCTATTATTATTGCAATATTAATATTTTATACTAGGTAGATGTAGAATTATGCTTCACACGACTGAAAAGTATACCCACAGAATTTAAATATAATTACGTCTTACATAGGATACTGATATCCTTTATACTTCCTAACCTATTTTAATCACTCAGAAACTACTTGTTCAAAGTTTGATTTATATATACCAACACTTAAAGTTAAAAAAAAACTGCTTACAGTGGAAAAGGTTGATTCTTATTTAAAAAAAATATGTTTGTAATTTAGATCCCTACTGAACCATCTTTTATTAGTATTGAAACTCCGAGTATTTAAAAATATGGTATACATTTATGCATAGTAGGTACCATATTCAGAATTTGGTAAAATTCATTATTAAATTAAAAAATATGGGTGAGCATATTCACTGTAGCGATCACACTGTACTAGATACCATGATAATACGGAAAAAATATACATTTAACATAATTTTACATTGTATATAATATACCTACACTAAAATAATGACCTATTTTTTCTGCATTATGTATAATTATGTATAACTAATTTTAAGACGATAACTTCCATATATATATATATATATATATAGTTATTATGTACCCATGTGTAATCATTGAAGACATATAGTACCTATATTTGTAATAATATTATTATACGTTATGTTTCTTTGTATATAAATTTTACGAAAAGTAAAACAATTTTTTGAAGTGCCTAGTACTACCTATATCAATGTTTATTTTATATAACATATATACGCATTCATTAAAACGCAAATATAAAATAATAACGTAGAAATAGTCACGTGAAATATAGGATCAAAGGTAAATAGGTATACGTCGTGCGGTGAATATCTAAGAACCGAGCTTGCTTTAATGTCGTTGCTGTGTAAAATATGTTTATCGAGCTGGTACTTATATTATACGTATCTTGTATTCATGTTTGACGTTTATAATATATTCCTATCGTTTTTGAATAATACCGTCGTTTGTAATTTGTTATGAAAAACAATTATTTTTTGTTTAATTTTTTTTTTTTTTTTGATGTGCGCAATTATACATTTTTAAGTATAGTTGTTTGTTTCAAGCATTCATAAAATCTAAGAGTTGTTATAATGTGGAAATCTACGGGAAAGAATATGACAATTTTGATTTTTTTTATTAAAACTATAATATAATTCTTCTTTCTTGCCACTTTTCTGAATCACCTAAGCTACATAACATGAAATACGCACCGCGGCAATACTACACAATTAAACTGCAGTTATAATATTTTCTTATACAGAAGCGTGATAATTCGAATGGGAAATTATTAATTAAATCACTATAAAATTATATACACAAATAATTAATGTTTACATTGACAAAAAGTAGCTAACATCACTACCAATTTGAATAATAGTAAATTATACTCAGTTTTCTCTTAGTTACTTTTTATTATACTAATGGCATTAAATACACTACGATATATTTAAAAAAAAACTATCGTAATTATGAATTTTAACAATATAAATTAATCACAAAAGAATCGTTTAAAATTTCATAAACCTGCTGGCTATTAATAAATTTGAAAATTGAAATTTTCAACCGTTTTCTATGGATTTGTTTGTTAAGGTATTTAAAACAGGTTGAGTGCCATATGGGTTTTTATAATTTTTTTCCCGTGTGGCCGCGATACTCAAATGTAGTTCTTGTTGAATTTTTTTGTATTGCCAAGAGAATTAGGTACATTTGGGTCTCACTAATACATTAATTTATTATAATTTAAATCGTTTAAACCTGTCCAAATAATTGGCCTATTTTAAAAAGAACATGTATTTTTTTTATAGGTATGTTTAATACTAGAAACTAAAACAAATATTATGTAAAGTGTCTTATACTAAATCTTCAGTATATATTCAATATACATGTTATGTTTTGTTATTGACTGTACCAGTGTACCGATATATATATACTTATAGCACATAATATATTATATTTATATATCACATTACTAATTTCATAAAGCGTAATAAAAATAAAAATGCTGCGATAAGTATATTATCACCACATCTGTGTAAATGTTTAATGTCAAAATGGCTGTTAAACGCCAATTATATTATACATTTTTTAAAAGGTACGCATTTCCCCTTATTTCCCACTAAAAATTAACGGTCTTTTAATGTGGTACATGTCGGGGTCGTAGAAAACGTGCATGTTGAAGATATCTTGTAAGCTGTTCAGTGTTTACATTAGGGGCGTCCAAACAATGTTTCCTCGCCACCTGGTTCCTATATACCTACGAACTGCAGCTACCTGTATGCATAAACATCAATTAAATACTTTTAAACCCGTAGGTACCTATCCGAAATTTTCTCATGTGTTTTGAATTTGGTTAATTTAATTTGATTATATAATATTATAATATAGTGTATACAACATATTATTATATTTGTATAAAAATCAGATCTAGTTTCGTGTACGTATATAATATAGGTGTATATACTGTTGTGGGGATGTAATAATTTCATGCCAATGCGCTGCATACATATGCATATGCATATTATACTTATGGATATTATATTATTTTATATATGTTATCTTAAGGGGATTCGATACCATGGTTTTCTGTTTTTGTCTAACATACGTGTGACATAGGATTTCAAACGTTTCTTTGCCAAATATACCAATTGATCTAATAAAGCAACAAGAATTCTAAAAACGTATTTGAATTTGCCGTCAAGTCTACTTGAAATCGACTTTCCCACATTTTTGATTTTTTGACTTAAACTTCTCTCGTAAATGAAAATTGAAATACAACAATTTTCAAATACTCTTTTTTATATGACATTTTTAGGATTTTGGGGGATAATATCAAAAATATGGGGAAGTCAATTTCAAGTAGACTTGACGACAAATTCAAATCTGTTTTCAGAATTCATATCGTTTCATTAGATCAATCGGTATATTTGACAAAAACAGAAAATCACGGTATCGAATCCCCTTAATATATATATTTCTTCTATTATCGGTACTAAGTGTTCAAACTCCTCCTAAATGGCTGCACCGATTTTAGTCAAATTTTTTGTGTGTGCTTGAATGGGTCCTTGAATAGTTTAGATTTACAATCGAACCCTGTAGACCCAACTCGGGGAGGTACTCATACAGAGATTTTGAGATTTACGATGGAATTGTTTGTTTATAAATGGCTGTTGTTTGTTAAAGGAGAAATAATTAATATAAATTAGTATTTATTTATAATTGGTTGCCATTGGTTATTTGGGCAGATCGGGTACAAGCATGCATCAAATCGAATTTTCGCACATTACCTACAAAGCTGGCTGAGTTGAACTTATAGCAGGTAGATTGCCTATACTTGATATGCCGTCACACGTTGTCCGCGATCCTATGTAATCGGATTTCCTACCAGGGTCGCTGAGTTGCATTTACTGCAGCGAGTTACACTCAAAATGAGTGAACAATCACATTTTCTTTAAGAGTTGTCATTTTTTACGGACAACGAAGTGCGCAGGATCATCTATAGTTTTACTATAATATTATAGCATTATTTATTTAATTATATACAAAACACTTGCATTTTTCAACACATATACAATATTACTAAGACTAAACAAAATTTATTTTAACGTTGTGGAATATATTTTAAATACATACAATCATATATATAATTATGTTATACTGAATATTTATTTCTTTAGGTTACGGATAATTTTCAGTCCATTTAATTTTACTAAAAAGTAACTGTCATAGTAATTAT
Organism: Acyrthosiphon pisum; assembly: GCF_005508785.2. Taxonomy (NCBI): domain Eukaryota; kingdom Metazoa; phylum Arthropoda; class Insecta; order Hemiptera; family Aphididae; genus Acyrthosiphon; species Acyrthosiphon pisum. The sequence goes on from NC_042496.1 coordinate 25,671,985, forward strand.
CATACTTAAACATATTTTAATTAATTTTTAGTTACATAATAATATAATATATTATATAATAAACCGAGGACGAAGTATAAGCATCTTTTATTTTTTTTTCAGATAGTTAAAATCTGATTGGGCGAAAGTAGAAAGCGAAGGCTTATAATAGGTACAGAAATATATCAAACTATAAACTATATAATATTTAATTAATAATGAATAATAATATTATATACTAATATATTACTATAGCATGTCAGCGTTTATTAAATACATTCCTCGCGACTCACGAGTTCCGAATAATTTGTCCGTCGGAAATGTACCGTGGTTAACACTACACGTTGGCTGGTCGACAATATTTACCATAGGTATACAGCAGGTATACACCCTATTGCAACCGTATACTATTATATTTTTCTAAGCATACATGATGATCATTTTAATGAACTAAAAATCTGGTTCAAATATAGAGAAAAGAATCGTTTTAATATTGGTAGGTATTAATGTTATATTATATGGGTACGCTCCAGTTAATTCTTGTGGTTTGGACCGTGCCTAATACGAGTGTTTTATATATATACTATATGTATACACTATACATTATACATAAATATATAATTAAAGGCACATGTTATACACGTATACATAATATATAATATATTGTACTTATAGTGTATACTGTATAATAAATACTACAATATACTACTGCTACAGTGTCAACGAGGCAACATATATTGGCAATAGGAGGATTTCGGTGTCGCCGAGGAGCGTGTTACGTGTCATCAACTCGTTTATTATAATAAACTACATAACGACTATAATATTACATATTATATTATGTACGTAACAATATTAGTTTATTGTGTTGTCAAACATAGCTGTTGTATCAGTTACCCACGCCGGAGTGTGGTAGATCGTAGAGATCGGCGTTTCTCAACCTGTGGTAAGCGGAAAGCTTATGGATATCTATATAGCTATATAGCTATAAGGATATCTCTCTAGCTTTATAAAAAAATGGAATCGACGATTATTCACATTAAATATTATTTATTTCATTTGATATATCAATAATAATATAAATAATAATTGTGTATATTTAATTTTCTTTTTATGCATTCAATGCTTATATTACATCATAATTTTGTAGTTCCTAATAAAATAAAATTACATACATTTAATATAACGTATAGATTTTTGATAAGCTAAAAAAATGTTAATAATTGGTCAAGTGGTACATGGAAATTTTCAAACTGTGTAGGTGGTACGTGAATATAAAAAGGCTTAGAACCGCTGGTATAGATGCATACACAAATTTATACATATTATATTATAATGCATAAACATATATGATATATTTATAATATATGACTTAAAGAATGACTTATAATATTTATAGGATCATCGTTTTTAACAGTATCATTGTTGTACATGAACCCGCGTCTACACGCGCACTCAACATATTATAATAAGTATAATAAATAAATAATATCATATGGTTTAATAATTTGTTGTATGCTTACATCACCCACTGAAATATTTAATTTATAGCATGTTTTCGTTTACCAATCATTTTAAGCCATTAGGAAAAAAAATACTGGTATAGACTGGTATATTTTCACTATTTATTAAAATTCCTTTTTCCAATAATTTAAATAGCACTTCAGTATTGTATCTTTTTAACATTGGCGCGTACCTACCTATAATATTTAAAAATAACTCATCACGAATTATTGTACTTTAAAATATAAATTAAGAATATTATATTTCGTGGAACTATATTATTTATGATTATTTTGGCAGAACGTATATACAATGAAAGAACTGAAAAGGCGATTAATAAAAAAATATAAAACGCAAATAAATCAACTTCGACATATTCAACAATAAAACAACTTTTTTTGTTACAAAAACGGTAAAAACAATTTATTCGTTTATAAAACAAAGTACAATATGAATTCGCATTAGGTATATTCTTATATAAATAAAACTCAATGCTATGGAAAATGGCATACTTAGGCAAACTCAAAAACTTTTTAATGATCATTTTAGTAAAATGTTCTCATCAACGATGATGGTTTGAACGATTTCTGAGAAATAAATATTGTATATACACATTATATACATCATAGCCCGTAGGTTATGTAAATATAACCTAAATACATAAATATAACAACTGCAGATTTTTTTCTTTTGGAAACCAGTCAATAGCTTATTTAAAAACTTTTCAATTTTATTTATTTAATGTTTTTCTTAAATTTAAGGTTAAAAATATTTTAACTATAGAAAAATATAGAATTTGTTTTATTAGTACCTATAATATACCTATAACGGCTATAACTACTGAATAATTGACCTAATTATAAATTATAATATATTGACTAACCCCCGATTAAAAATTAGTTTGTATACATTTTTATATTACATTAAATTAACAAATTTTGTTGACAATGAAATAATTGTTTGCGTGCGACTATATAACATGTTTACTGTATACTTAAATAAATTCAGTCATATGGGTATATGTTTTAATCAATTTAGCATTCATCTAACCAGTGGCGCCGAACTATATTTTAAAAGGGGGGGCAAGTAAAAAGTTATACGGACTACCACTTTCGTTTATGTCTGCTTCAGTGCTGCATATGTATCCATTAATAGCTTATTAGCAACATAATTCATAAGTAGTTTGCTGGGGTACCCACGGACCCCCACGACCCCACCCACCAAAAAAAAGGGGGGCGGTTGCCCCTCTTGGGTTATAGGTTCGGCGCCACTGCATCTAACGGCATAAATTATTAATATAATCATATTTTGTGTTAATGATACACAGTGTCAGATCTAGGAAATTTGACGCCTGGAACTAATAATAATGAAGCACCCTTAGGTACACAACATTTTTAAATACAAATCAAATAGTATGTATTTATATAACAAATATTTTTACTGAAACTATTGTTTTCATATTAGATACACGGTGTACTTAAACTGGGTACACTCTATAATTCACTTATCTACATTACTAAGTTCTACCAATAGAATAGGGATACAATAGGGATTGATAATATCCAATAGTCTAGTTTCATATCCCGCAACAGAATTATCAAATATGTATAGAGTACAGTTTATAAGTAGTACACACATGGTTTAGTACAAAATATGTTAACATTTTAGGTACTTGAACTAATTAAATATACATTACTCGAAAGTATTTGAAAGGATTCTTTTAAAAATATAAAATATATTAACATTGTAAATTCCTCAACAAGTTTTTTTGGATAATATTATTATCAAGGCTGGGCATTAACGAGTTAAAAAGTTAAAGTTAAGTTAAAAAATTAATTTTATATTAACTTTTTAACTTAACTAGTTAATTTTGGCTTTTCATTAACTTAACTGTTAACTTACTAAATTTATTTTTTAATTAACGTGAAATTAACGAGTTGATTTTTGACATCGGCGTTCAACTATGTGTATAATTTATATATATTTTATGTTCATGACTTTTATTTTTCATAAACTTAAGAGCGCTTGAGCGCCCTTGTACCAACAGCGTCCGGGGCAAGGATACCCACTTATATTTAATATATTAAGTATATATATTTATATATTTACTTAATATTTAGTTTTAATAATCAATGCATAGGTACATTAAAATATTTAAAGGGATTCTAAAGCGTATAGGATGATTTCACTGGTACATAATATTATACCATAAGAATGAGAGTAACTATAAATAAATAAACAAACATATAAATATATAATATTATGTGTATTATATTATATCGACTGGTTACTGTTGAGAATCGTCGGATAGCTATTATTTCAGCAGGCCTGTCTCGTCGTTGCCTGCGAGCGCTGAACCCCGCAGGAGACTACTTATCATCCCAGGAAATAGGAAGAAGTAAGAAGGTTGTACACTATATAGTCCATAATATATATATATATATATATATATATATGTATATAGGTGGGTTATATCAAATGTAAATACTCTAATATGTGGTCATAATAATAATAATAATAATAATAATAATATAATATACGAACGGGGAAATAAATGTAACGCGTTTATCGGTTGTCGCGCGCGTGTACACATCGCATATTATTATAATAATATTACCTATGTGGCTATATATATTACAGACGGCGAGAATGCGGCGGCGCACACGAGGACCACCGCGGCTGGTACGGTGCTCGGCTTCGGCAGGGACGTCGCCCTCTCCCCTCACGGTCGTCGCTTGGCCCTCCAACCCCACCACCGATCATCCCCGCAGCCGGCACCCAACGCCGCAAACCAACAACCACCACCGATCTTCGGCCGGGGTGGGAGCGTTAGGGGGGTACCCGACTGACGACGACGCCGAATATAGGAGGACGCTCCGCCCACCGGGCCGGTTCGCGGTGGAACGGATGGGGCAGGGGGTCGGCGGCGGGGTGGAGTCTGCGTAGGGCGCGCGACCGCCGCCGCCGCTGAGTCCCGACTCGCGAGTATTGCCGCCGAGACGCCACCGCGGACGAGACGGACGCAGTCGTGTGGATCGAACCGTACGACGCGCGCGCGTTCACATACATATACGCACGGTACACTCATCACGCACGCACGGCCCGGCGGAAAAACGCGAGAACACTGTAACACGCGCGCCGCCGAGACCGCGACGTGCCTGTGCACACACACACACAAACTCGCGCGCGCCCGGTCTTCGCGTATCGGTTGATCGCCTCCGATCTATCGGCGCCATCCGACCAAAGATCTCCGCGATCGACAGTCGCTGCACGCGTATACACACACCTACCTGTGTAAACGCCGCGTCGTGTTGCGCCGCGCGAACGGTTTTCGATTTGTCGTCGTTTTTTTTTTCGGGGGGGTTTTCTATTTTTCCAAGTTCGGAAGGGTCACGCGTGTACATCGTAGTAATAATATAATAACATCACAACCGCAATATTCCGTCAGCTCTTTTCGTGTATAATACGATCAAAGTTCTCGGAAAATTCCCCGCGGAGACGTATAACAACGGTGCGATATAATAATAATATTATAATATAGTATTATGATCGGTTCGGCGGCGGTAAAGCAGGATTAATCGTAACCGCACACGGCAACAACGGCACCGTCGTATGCGCTGAGACACAGACGGCCGACCAACCCGACGGACCTTAATCGGTAAGTGGTGATCTCGCGTTTTTAAACACGTCGCAGTCACGTATATTATTATATTATTATTAAACATAGGTAAGCTCGTATTTATAAGTAGGCACTTATCTATACACCGTACACATTGGTACCTATGCTACACACACACGAGTATTTTTCATATGTTTCGCCAGGACACGCCGCGGTTGAGTATACAAAAACGGAAACTATAAAAAATACATTATTTTATAGGACTTATTTGGGTTACTATTTAAACTTTATAAGTGTCGTCAAGATCCCAGCTAGAATATTTATTTTCATTTTTCAAAAGTATTCAAAAATTCGACCGTCGTTTAGTACCTCATAATATGTATAGTCGTATGGATAAGTTAGGAAGCGTCAGTTTATCGTCAAACGCATTTCTAATAATAATATTATACGTACCTCATCAACACCGATGAATATTCATTTTAGTTTTATCAGTGATTTTAAATGTTGATAAAACAAAATATAATATAGGAGTACAGAATGATTTAATTGTACCGTTCTGTAGTTGTATCAAAATAAATATATATATATGGTAAACAGTATAGAAATTATCACCTATTGATCAATGAAAATTAAAAAGAGAATAATATAATATAAAAATGGTTATAATATACCTATGTATACCTAGGACATAAGTACAATATTATATAACCTTTATATTTTCTGTGCAGATAAGTTATGTACCTATGTAATTTTATATTAAAAACATTTCCAATATGTTTATGTTATGTACTTAATCATCAAACAAATAAAAACGAAAATAACGAAAACAGTAAAAGTGCGTCCGTATAAATATTATACTTCTTTGAAGATAATAGTATAAATGTATAATACCCACCTACGTTAACCTTAACGCTTTATTTTAAAATTTGAACGGTAATTATTAATGATTCCATCACGAATTTAATGGTATTGGCAATATTCTCATATATATATATATAGTCTGTTTTTCAAAATATTTCTTATCGCAAATTACACCAAATATTAATTATTACAAAATAATAATTAATGATTTAAATACAACTTTATCATTCTCACATAATTAGGAGGCGGCATATGAATGATTATCTTGATCAGTCTAGACATAATGTCTGCAACCTTAAACCAACTTACATCTCACTATATCAGCTACCTACTGTAATATAATGTAATATCTAATAAGTAAGCCTAATAATATGCCATAAAAAAAATTAAACGTCTAATTGCCATCTAATATTATTGTTGTTATCAGTGTGTATTAATTTTGAGGAATGTTTACACAACTTTCTGTTTCTAACTTTAATCGCTTATCGTAAACTGTAGGAAATCTACAATGAGTGCAAATTTGCAACCACTGCAATGCATTATTATTATATTTAAATTCTTATGTAATAATTTGACTTTAACAGTAATTACTTATTTATTAAAACGTAAATACAAGTGTATCTTATAATATCTATCAACTGTAATTTAACAACCAGTATTTTTCATATTTATAACATTTTATTATACGATGTCGTCGTCTCAGAATGAATAGGTTCTAACGTAATTTTTGTAATTGTTCAGGAGAACGTTTTTAAGTTAGGCCGTACCTATCATTCACGTATGAATTAGAACCTTTTCATTCTCTGTATCTCATTGAATGATCGACGGATTGATACGATTTCTGAATTGAATTATACAACAAAAATTATTAAATAATAATATGCAAAAAAACCATTTTTCTAAAAAATTGATTTAGAACCTTTTCATTCTGAGACGTCGATGTATCAATTTTAAATAATATTTGTTATATAATGTGTGCTGTGTGATGTTTATATAGCATATAGAAATAGTTTATTTATTAGTATGGTTTCCCTGATGAGTTTCACGTACCTAAGTTTGCGATTAATTAGTGTCGTGTGGGATACATATTATAATTTATAATATCACATGTAATGAAGATTTAAATTCCATTTAGACTTGATTTTTTAGCGTGAATTAATTCGCGAAACTGAGATTCATTATTAATTCAAGTGCTGCCAACCCTTTTTAATCATAAATTGTTTTTAAATACGTAAACCTTTCTATATTTATAATTTTTACAATCAGTGGTGGCTTCAGGGGGCCTAGGGGCCGCCCCCCAAGCTTATTTCTAAACAATTTTATACTGTTAAAAATAAAATTACAAAAAAAAAATCATCGATATTTTTTGAAAATTATGACTTGGACTTGAGGGGGGGGGAGCGGCCCCTGGGTACAATACTCATAAGGTAGTTACATCTTCTATCTATATCAGTATTATATAAAAATTAATGTTCGTTTGGATGGGACTTTTGACTGAACAAATGGCACAAAATGTTCACACGTATTCCTTGAGATTTTAAGAGTTTTTATGACTTTGTTTTTCAACTCCTGTAGGTTGTTATAGGAAAATTTCTTAAGTATTATATCCATGATCGAATCACAATAGAATTAGTTCAGAATGAGATAGGTACGCAGACGTCGACTTTCCCGTGAACTGATGTATACAAAAACCGAAATACACCAATCGATTTAACGCCGCATTTTAAATTTGATAAGTTTTTCCATGACGGTGTTGGATTTTTTAAATATAAACGAAATTAAAATTTTCAATTGATTTTTTGCATGTAGGTAGTTTTAATTAGGTATATTTTATTAATTAGGTAACTAAAATGTGGTCATGTAGACACTATTATTACTTAACGGATTATCATATACGAATTGATTTTTGTACGTTTATTATTATTACATATAGAATAAAATGTTAATAAATATTATAGCACGTTATTTATCTTTTATAATTATTTTACTATAATGTTAAGTATAATAATTAACGCATAATAATCGAGATTTTATTCTTTTATGGTGATCGATAAATACAAATAGTATGTGATGGGGCTTTTATTTGTGAAACTTCAAAGGGCTGTTGTCATAAATAAAAAATAAAAACATTTATATATTATCTAATATAATGGTACAATTTGTTCGTTTAATTTACCATGATCTGTTGTTTCAGCGACTCTATATATAATATCATATATAGTCCGAGCCAATAAATCATCCTGTATATTATATAAACACCGCGCACGCAGCATGTTTGATCAGCGGATCCAATTGCCCCCGGGTTTCGTGTGAAAAGGGGGGGGGGGAGTGTTGCATGGGGAGCCTATTAAAACCTAATCACGTATAGACACATACACCGTCGGATGAGTCTGTTGTTGTCATTTGATTCCGTGTTGTATAATACCTAACCAGCTATTATATATAATATATATTTATGGCTATATGGCTATATATAGTATATATTTACACTGCTGTCAACGGTCTTTTTTTTTTCATTTTCGGTTGCTCCTCCCCGCGGTTCGCGCCCCCTCGTTAGACTTACGTGTATAGATACATTTAACCGAATTATGCGGCGTGCTCAGTATGAATATTAGCCGGGCATGTTTTCTATTCTTACGACACACACGCACACCGCAGGGGGGATCAATATATAATATTACGACGACGACGACGATGATATTATTATTATAAAAGAACCGTTTTTTTTTTCCACTAGCGGTTTTCTGAATTAGAAAACCATCCGACACACCATCTGCCCCCGTGCTCTGGTGCTGCTGCTACAGGGTCCCATTGTCGCGGGCCCCGCGTTGCAATGGTAGGTAAATACTGCGGGGACCGTCATGGCCACGTTACGTATATATTATACGCTCGCGGACAATAGTCAAAATAAAAAAAGTACACATAAGAAGACGAACAATAAAAAAAGACCACGAGGGTGTGTGTATGTGTGTGTTAAACATTTACATGATGTTAGATCGCGGTGCTTGACAAAAAGCTGCCGTCGGTGGTAGACGGGGCTGCATCGTGATAATACAAATCGGAGAGGGATGGGGCATTTCGGCTAGAGGGCGGAGTCGTCGAGAATGTATTATTTAAGTTTATAATAAAATAATTGTGTCGTGTGCGAATCAATATTATTAAATTTAATTCATCACGTATTATATTACGCCGCTGTCTACCAAATTAGGTATAATAAATTACTATAACTTTAACTTTCCTAAGAAAAAATATAATATTTCGACTGCATGATATACTATGATACATATATGTACATACATATATATAATATTATAACAAATGAAGGTATACATAGGCAAGAAAATAACGATTAGGAAAATATTCAAATGTATTAAAAAATTACCATTAATGTATGTATAATACCTTTTTATGTTCAGAAAGATTCAGAAAATATCGTTGAAAAATTAAAATGTCTATTAAAATTTTGAATTTTCCGACAAATCCATATATGTAATATAGAGTGATCAACTTAGAAGCTGGCTCACCACCATTTTTCTTTCAATAATTAATTCATTCAAATTCTAAAATATGAATAAATTCATAACATATTTTGTTTAACTTTTAAGGAGTGTCCTGGGACAATCCAAATCCTAACATTTTTCTTTCTAATGGGAACCAAAGTTTTTATTGTAAATTTTTATCAGATATTTTTTTTTGAAAATGTTTGTATATCTTAATAAAATTTGAACTAGTAGTTTCTGATTTGTTAAAATGTATAATGTACCAACTAAGGATAATAGTCCTTACAATCCTTAAATTAAAAATATAGTATATTATGAAATATTAAACCCAGTCAATGTAGTCTCAGAAAATTTTTACAAATCATGTTGGTAAATGCTAATCGTTCGAATTTCGATTTAACTATTTCCTAAGATATTTAAAAAAATCTAATTTGCTTAATAACCACATAAAAAAAGGGTAGTTCCCATTTGAAAAAAAGTTGGTCCTTAGTCCTTAAACGGAAAAAAATTAAGAATGTGAAAATATGGTCTCTAAGCATACCTATGTAAATTCATAAATTAAGAATTTTATAAATTCATTACCTATATTTAGAGTGGAAAATGGCAGTGAGTATACATGATGAACCCAAATATAAAGTATTTTTATCTATAAAAAGACAACCGTTTCGTTGAATAGCTTATACAAAGTTGTTTTATCTTCAACTACCATACCCATTATAATGATGTTTTTTGATGTATCAAAATTCATTACCAACGATTAACTCACTTGCAAATGTTATTTGTTATTTTTGTTGAAGCTAAAACCAGAAAATGCCAGAAAAACATTTCACTCAACTGGAAGCTGCTCCAAAAGTAATATTTTCATAATATATAATAATATCTTAAAAGTCAAACCATAATGGTTATATTATTATTTATTAATAAATTTTATAATACTATTATAATTTATAGGTATACGATTATGATAATTTGTACTCAATTATAATTATAATTATTATACCTAAATGATGAAAAATAATATCCTAATGATAATTTTATGAATAGATCGTTAATTTATACATTGAATAAGTTAATGTACCAATCGTTCGATCATATTAATTTCAACGATATGATAGCCTAGGAGAATATAAAATTTTTAAATTAAAATATTTAACAAATATAATTAACTTAACCTGTATATTATGAACCTATAATAATATAGTGAGGTATATTAATACGAAATCTTTCAAATGTTTTATTTATGCTATATTATAATTATATAGGTATCTATTTATGCTGATGGTATAATGTACACGTTTTACAATAATTATTATGTTAATTTTCTAAAATCGATTCAAAGACAATTTTGGTTGGCTAAAGCTACATGCGCATGTTCTTCTTTGGGATAATTCACTTAATAAATAGTTGTATAATATATACCTTCTATACATAATACATTTACCTATTATTTTACATAATATTATATTATAATAGTATATTACGAACAAACGATTATATTTAAAACACCAACAATATATAGTTAGGTAGGTACATTTTAATGTTATACACCCTAAGCTGGTAAATATAAAGGTCATGGCAGACTTTTAGAAGTGCATTCGCATGTGCTGCACCCTCATATCTCACTCTATCTGTTCACCGCTCTCTTATAAACACATCATATTATTATACATAAACATAATATTCAGCAGCCTGCAAATCGTTATTCACAGTGAAGTCGCGTGTCGGTCGTAATCAAAACACGATTCAAAACCGCGGTTGCGGGTAATTAGTGCGTAAATCGCGTACAAAAAAATAACACAGTTCAAAGGGATTATTGCGCGCGTTTCCTTTGCTGCGACATATTTTCGTATTTTTTGCGGGGGATGGTAAAAAATGAAATGAAAAAAATACCCCCTTAACGAATACATTATTGCGGCACAGTGCAATTATATTTTTCATCGTTCCACCCGCCGCCCGATCGAAAAAACCGACGTCGGCGGCGGCTCAAGTGTATATATATTATATTATATACATGCTATTATACAATAATATACGAGCTCGCATATATAGCAAATCCTGTCGTGTAAGTCGTTTTCTTTTGAAGTCGCTAATGAGAGTTTGTCCTCCGCCGCCACCGTGACGCCCGCGTGCCCATATAATGTGTACAGCCTCATACGATTATGTATAATATTATTATAATACGTGCGACGTTCACATATAATATACATATATAGTTTATGGGGGGGGGGGGGATAGTGGTGAAATCTGTGACCGATCAAAAAAAAAAATATATATATATATGGTTTTTATTTTTCCGCCATAACGTATGCAACGTGCATTTAAACGATCTCTGACGGTTTTTGCACCAACTATATTATATATATTTACGTGTGTACGAGCTTGTGTATTATAATAATATATTATATTATACTGAGGGCCGAGTCAAGTGCCCACTTGCTTTGCCGTCGCGTGTACGTGCACACACGCGTTTTGACGCCGCTTTGTATATTATAATACATATAATATATTATGGACGTACGGGTGGTATATGTATATTATATTATGATTATTATACGCCGCGTTCAAAGATGAATTCGGTTTCTGATTTTAAGTATGGCAAAAAAAAACGTATACTTTTACTGCGCGTAGCTGCAATCCACTAAATTAATCCGGAAAAGAAATAATGACCCACGACTTTTTTTTTCCTAGTATATATTGTATACGTTATATTATTATTTTTTTTTATTGAACTTAAGCCCGGCGACTATGGCCATTAGCTGTTGTGGGGGTTATGAACTGTGGTTGGTAAGATGTTGGCAAGGTTTTATAACTACCGAGAACCCGGGTGGTCACCCATCCGGAAGCTAGCAGCTGCTGCTGGCGTTACTTGCTCTCAGTCGCCAACGCGCCAAGCCAAGCCACGTTATATTATTAAATCTGATGATTGGGACACCTTTATATTCTATTTGAAAATATATAAAAATATACAACTCATGATGTACCTACCAATATAGGCTATAATAGCTATTACGCGAATAAGTAAGACATTTATTATTATTATTATTATTATTATTATTCTACAACTGTCGGGCTAAGAATATAATATCGATCTTATTCATTTTAGTATAAGGATTATATTTTCGTTCCTGATGATTTCGGAATTCAACCTTGAACCTATCATCATTTTTTTGGTTTTTGGCTATATTATATGAGTTGTGTGTCGTTGGCAGTAGACAAGTACTCAAAATGGTACGTTTATACATTATACTTCAACAAAACTATCTTTAACTGCCATCGACCACTACCTGTACTGCCTTTACCTGTAGGCTGTAGGTATATCGTATATCAATACCCACGAATTTATTGTAATATAGGTAGAATAATAATAACATTATTGTCCATCCATAATCCATATACTGCGAGTCGAGACGACCGATCGTGGAAAAGAAACGAAATTCTTTTCATCTTATTTTTGCCATTTAACCTTTTAATGACTCAAATACGTTTATTTTTATTTGTACTTTTTTGGCACTTGCCAATATAATATTTCGACGTAAATAAACCCGCTCGCACAATAGGCGATCGACCGCAGACGACAGCTCGGTCGTGTCAGAGGGTTGAATAAAATAAACTCAAGGTATTATTATCCGTTTCTCCGAATCTCGTGGTGTACACTCGTGGGTATACAATATATATATACGTGCGTAGTGCGTAGATACCTATATAATATGCTTTCGGGGTGGCGCTAACTAGTTGTCTACCTTTCGTCGATCGACGATTCCCCCAATTCGACAATAATATTAAACTAGCACTGTCCCTACAGACAGCTGTTGTGATTTATTCTATAAACTGAAATGGTCCGATGGACGGGCGTTCGGTCTAAAGTAGCTTTCCATTTCCGATAAATGACTTCCATATAGTATATGCGTGTGGTCCCCCTCCGTTATATGTACGCGCCTATAATATGTCGCGTGTAAACGTTCACTTACATTATATTAGCAACGTACCAATGTGAAATAATGGACCCTTCGCTTTTCGCAGGCCGGACACGCGATTTAAGTCTTCCACCGCGTAATCTTATGGTATTTTAATGGGCACTCCGCGAGATCTAGATGAGTCATCTGCGAAGGGGAGAAAAACAAAATAAATAGGAAAGTGTGAACGTAAAATATGTTCTTTCTATAATTGTTATAATAATAAATATTAATTATTAATACATAATATTAAACAAGTATGACTTTTATGTAATTTACGTGTTGAAAGTTTTATTTTTAATAATTCTTATTTATATTTCAGGTGTTGGGTCTTTACGGAGGAGGGACGTGGGGGTCCGTCAAGACGTTGCTTGGAGCTGGGGTGGGGGGGCTCGGGCCTTTCCCTTGCAGAGAAAACGAACCATTTTGGAAGATGCCTCACAAAGGTAAGATTTAAATTGTGTTACATAATATTTTAGCTATTAAAATACAAAGCTGTATATAAGACATTATAATAAATTAATGTAAAAAAGATATTGGTATAAGAATATAAAATATATAATATAATATATTCTTACACATAATCGTATTTTTATAGTCTGTTGAGGTTTTCAATGTTTTCATGGCTTGCGAAAAAATGAAACTTAAATGAACATTCGATCGTTGTCAAGTTTCGATAATATTATACATTTAAAAGGAACGAGATTTACAACTTTTAAATTTAATTATACTATTTATATAATATATGGCGTCTAAAATAACATAAAATTAAATAAGGATTCACAAAATCCTATACCTATAATAATATGTTAAAAAGGAGGTACTAATATCGATAGCCGGTCGAATATTTAATTGTAAATACTATACATTTAGATACTTGATAAAATTAGGAATTAATTTATATTATAAGATTTAATTACATGTCTCTTCTTGACGATGGGCTCTAATTAAAATTAATTCATCTTGTAATTTAAAACAACGCGTGTGATACAGGTGGATAGTATCGAATATATATTAGGTAGTTGTGAATTGTGAATAATTTATAGTGTTCAATTATTTATCGTATTTAATCAAAATACTGTATATATTATTCTATAATAGATGTATATAATATCAATACCATTGCCAACTATTCTGGTTGAGTATGTCCCGCCGACACGTCGACGCATTGACGGAGGCGCCCGGAATAAAATAAAATAAAATCGACCCACAGATCTTTGCGGCATGATTAATGGACATCAAGCATTTCAGAATGATTTTCGATCGTTGTGTTTTTACAAAAATTTTAAATCGTCGTTGTTTATTTTTTCTTTATCCGTCAACTATCGTCGTCCTTTTTTCTCCCGTATAATACCAACGACAGATAGATTCTATATGGTGTGACGCTTTTAATGACAAGATTTGATAAAGAAGGGGAAAATAAGGAGGAATACAAACCAGTTTTAATCAGTTGACATGTGACACTGAGTACACGAAAGGGACCGGGCCGTGTGCGGTTGTATAATATTATGAGATATTTGTCGGGGCTCATTTAGGTATCGTGTTTCAGCGTTGTTTTTTTTTCTTTTAGCGCTCCCGCCTTACATGTGTGTAGGTATGGGTATTATAAATATATGTATATTATAATATATATATAGATACACACACACACTTACGAAGGTACATGTTATACTTATTACTGCAGGTAAAAAAAAATATTGAATTATAAAATGAAAATATCTTAATAACCTTCCACGAGCATATACAATATACATACGTACAAAAAACATGTAAAAGCAGTGCGTCTTCGTCTACGCGCGTCTATATCTCTGTCTAAGCGTATACAAACACGCCGCCCCGCAGTCCGGTTTCCCCGACATGGACCGTCACCACTGCCGCCACTCGCTCTTCGACCAGGACTGCGACATCGAAACGGATCCCTTGTCGTAACTAAAATATTATGCTATATATAGAACATCGTTTGTCATTCAACTCCAGAGCGACGAACGCCGAACAATCCTCATCAAAATTGAAAATCACCCCATGTCGCGCGTTCGATCGTTTTGATAATACTGTATATCTCCAAATTTAAAAAAAATTCCATCTTTGTTTTCAGTTTAATAATAAAAAAAAAAAAATGTAATATATAACTGAAATAAGTTTTTTTATTCTTTATGAACTGTCAATTATTCAATGCCACTGACAGTATACCATACACAATGCACATAGTATTATACAGTATATATATATATATATTAAACTATAAATATTCCATTCGCATATTCGCGTATTGACATTTGACATTTTGACAAAGACTTAGTAAGATGACAAAATTGGGTTCTAACTTCTAGAAACTTGTATTTTTATTTTCTGGGTATTTTCTATTATAATGATCATGTACAATTGTTTTGTTGTTACTGTGGTAGGTAGGAAGGTAGTCAATACTTTTTTGGAAACCTATAGATTAAATATATGTATTATATGTACGTATACTTGTCGACTGTGGTACAATATCATATACCTACACTTCGAGATCAACGTCAATCGCATTTTCCAAAATGTAAAATGAAAAAAATAAAAACATCACTACCATTTACAACAAAAGAACAATATACCACACGCGCGCAGTATGGGTCCGCATTTCGTTTCAGCCCGAAAAGAACTACTTAAATAAAGTCACCTAAAACGACCCAAAGGACGGAAGTACCTTTATTATATTATTTGTCGTGTAACTCAGCTTCAATAACGCACGCGATATGTACCTACATTGCTTATACTAATTGAGTTACCTGTACCTGAATGAGAAAAAAAAAATATACTAATTGTGTCCCAGGTATAAATGAAAAATATACGAATTTATTGAGTCTGAAGGTTATTTTGAGTAAAATATAAAATCAACCATTAATCATTTATCATTTTTGACTTAAATAACACGATTTGAAAATGAACATTTTATATCTTATACCCATGGTCCATAGAACATTATATTATGAAATAAACATTTATACCATACCCGTAGAATTATATGTTACATACTGCTCTAACTTCTAAGTCTTTTAAAAATTGAAAACTAGATAATTTGTTGTTTTAAGTTTGACGGACTCATTATTAATAGGATTCAATTTGTATAACATTTAAATTTTACGAAACTCAATTCGTTCTAAAATGTTTTATCGGGAGTCAATTCTTATGCAGCCACCTACATACATAATATTATATATAGGTCAAAGCATCTCTGGGAATTTAATCGATCGCGGATAATCTGTTCCCCCTATATTATGTCTATCGCCCGCAGGATTTCCCACAGACAGGTGTGTGTGGCGCGCGCGTAGGCGTATAATAATATAAGAGGCTTTCGGAGGGGCTTGCAGCGTAGATTTTTCCATCTCCGATTATCACACCTGCAGAACAATGATGGCGTACCGCACCGCGCTTACGGCCTTTATATAGAATAACCATATAACATTGAGCCCTGCCGGAACTACATCTCTTGTTCGATTTTTTCTCTCTTATTTTTTTGTTTATCTCGCGAAGGGTTGACCTTAACACAATAGGTGTATTTTTCGGCTTCAGCACGGCCCATCCAAGCGTGTGCACATTTTCTGAACCGATCGTAATCATAGTGTTGCATAGGTCACCCAATACTTTTGTCTTGTCGTGTATGATTTACGACTTAATTACGGCGCTTAAGTTTTGTACGAAATCAATGTTGTTACCTTGACACCTTGTCGTACTGACTCTGCTGACTGGGCAAAAACTTTCAAGTCCAATGAGTAGGTATATACCTACAGTATAATGTTTGCTTGGTGAAATTATAATATAGGTCCCTACTACTAATGCTTTCATGTTGCATATTCCGAGGCTTTAGAAAGTTCTACCGATCGTATAGTAATCAGTAATCACAACATGTTAATGTTGCCACCAATTCCTTTGTACGACCACGATGTCTTTGACATCGCACAAGTTGTCTGATTATCGAATACAATTATAATATAGTATTATAATCCCAGACGAGGTTGCAACCACTGTACTTCCTATATATTTGCTTCAAATTACTATATACCTACTACATTGTTAGATCGTCTTAAGTACCTATAGTCTATAGTCACATTAATATAACACCATGTATGTATCTTTGATAAATATATTTGTATATCTATTATTTACAACCTACATAATTTTATTTCAAAAATCCTATCTTATATTATTTATTTAATCTGATAAGATTTTATCAAATAGTAGGTATAAACAATTTTAATTCCAAAATTAATGTAAAATTAATATTAGGAAACAACCACGATAGATTAAAAATGTATAGTTATAAATTATAATCATAAATGTTACTTCTCCCATAAGCCGTACCTTTGTTTGAAGTGTTTGAACCAGCACATTTATTAGGAATTCTAATCATAAAGAGTAAATAATGTACTATAAATTATCAAATAAAGTACATTAAAATATGTAATAAACAAATAAAGTAGAAGTAGCAATTTTCTGCGGTAATTTTATTGAAACAAAATAGTGGTCTAATGAAAAAGACTTTCGAGAAAAGAGTAAAAATCAAGAAAATATTAATAAATTAACCCTCGTGAAAACATTGTTTCCATTGCCTGCCCACCTAAATTTCTGAGAAAAGAAAGCGTAGTAGAATTAATGAAAACCATTATTATATATTTATTATCATTTATAAAAGGCATGAAATGGATACTATAGACTAGTATAATAGAGAAACAATAATACACCTACATAATATTATAATATGTATCTAATCTATTTTACAATTAACTAACTTTATAATAACTTTTATTATAAACAAATTAATAAATAAATAATTTAATCTTAAAATACCAACAAAAAAAAAATTCCTATTGACTATAAATGCATTATGTATAGGAACTAAATTGCTCTTATACTATATTAAAGCTGACCCCGTGAACATCGTTGCCCGTTAAAAATGCGAACCTTATAATATGATTCAAACATTGTTCAATTCGTTATTTAATATTCGGTGTAATGGTTTAAAACTTCAAAATTTTCTATCATTTCTATTATAAACCAACAATATAACAGTTGTTTATAAACAAAAAACAAATTTCAATTCTTAACTTGAAACTATGAATCATTGTTTGTTCACCTCTTCAAAATACAAATTTCTTCTCTTTTGTTTTTAAAGATAAGTACCCGCACTCTTAATCTACAATACGAGGTTTTACCTAAGTGTAGAAGAATTTCAAATAATATTTCACTTTATTTATTATTTGTACCTCACTATAGGCTTGTGACAAGAATAAAAACTATTTATCTCTCTACCTAACTTCTTCTTTGAAATAAAGTTTTTGTTACTGCCGCAGTATATCGGCACATCGGATATTCGCTACGTTGTGATGTAAACTCCATCACGAACGCCGCCGGCGCGGCGACAGGATAAAAACGCGCGTTCTCGGCGGAGGTGTTGGGTCGTTAAATTTACGGTAAAGCGCGCGTGCGCACGGTACACTGCGCATATGTATAGATATAATGTTATATAAGTATATACATTTTATTTTGCGCACGTTGCCGTGGCGACGGACTGAGCGGCGTGACGCGCGGCGGCGTATCCCGCGCGACTCGGTGCGCTTCCGGTCGCCGCCGCCGCTGTATTATGCGTCCGTGGTGGGATCGGAGGCTGCGACGAGGGGTACCGGACGTGCCGCCGGAAAAACGTTTTCCCGCCGCGGGCTGGCACAGAGCCGAAATGGCCGGACGACATACGCGCACGCACGCGAGTTCCTCGCCTCGAAACCGTTCACGTAAAATGTAGGTACCTATACGCGCTTTTTCCACACACATATTATTATTATCTATCGACCGCGATCTCTCTCTCAGAATGTTTTATGTGGCTTCGAGATTTCGAATATATACTGCGAAGTATTGTATTGAATATGATGTTACAACATCATTCTCCTACAATATGATATATGAACGAAAATAAGAGAAACGAAAAAACTGTTTACACAGCGTAGGAAATGTTGAATCTGTTAAACATATTATGATATTTGACTTTAAAATCATCTCTTTATAATATAATTGGACAGACCGATGTTTATAAGAAACACATTTCTCGAGGGACGATGAATTTAATATTATATGGGTATTATAATATCGCATATTCGCATGTTTTAAGAATTGCGTGTATAAATATGTAGGTAGAGTACCTAGTTAAATATTATGTTGGAATGATATCCTTTCGTACTCAACAAATGTTATACTCTTGAGATGAAACTCGATCTCGATGTATTTTTATTTCAGTATAATACTTTACGTACTGACATCAAATGTCTCGAAAACACGAGGTAGTTGTATCATAAATATATACATATTACATACGATGGTGGTGACGATAGCCTACGATGATCACAGAACGGCTTAGGTACCTTATATATATATATGTCGATTTGTACCAATATTATATTATGAAACGACACTCGTAAAACGATATTGAAACGACGTCCTTTGTGTTTGTATTAAACATTGGAAAATGGAAGTATATATATACTATAGGTATATACTATTAAATTCCACTCGCAGGTTTTCAAAATAAAAACCGCTTAAGACGACAGTTTTTGAATTGATACCCATTTTATACACATACAATATATTATATCGGGATTCGGGGCGCGCGCGCGAACAATAGCGACGAGGACGAATAATGAATATACACCACCATGGTGGCGGCTATAAAAAATATTATTCTGACCCTACTTCGAATGCCGTTTTTGAATACATAATACAAAACCACTATTGTTGGGATACAGAGCTGTAAAGTGGCCCACGAGAAAATGTTTACTCATTTTTCTATTCAGTTGTATAGAAAATACCTAATATTTCAGTGAGGCCGAGTAACGCGTGAAAACGAATCTATTGCAAATCTCTCCGTTGAATCGAACGAAAAAAGGTAAATTAAATTACATTATACAATCATGTAAATTTATACCACCACGGAACGACATAATTAATGCGAATCCTCGTGATTTTAATATCAATATGATATTATGCAAGCTTAACGACCCACGCTCACGAGAGATCGGGCTTCCGTGACGATAATATACGCCTATATATCTGCTTATGCACGTGTGAGATACAATCCACGGCAAATAAGCGAAAACTGCACTGTGAAAACAAATAACTGAAACATTAACCTAAATATGATAAAAATCGCGTACAATATTATAAGTATAATTTCTGTACCTGTATAATACAAATTAAAATACGTATAACAAACTGTCGGATATGTTATTTAGATTTGGCCCTCGTTGTTCCGCACAAAATGTATACAATATAATAATATATTATCGATTAACGAAACGCACACTATAGTCGTATACAATACACATATGCATACGTACGACTGCGTACACTCGACTCAAAAATATTATTATTTATCGATTTATAATAAATCCGTCGCCACTACGGCTGCCTTAATAGGATTTTTACGTAATAGGAACTTTCACCCGCTGCGGTTCAAGTGGCTCTCCAAGCGACGACACGACATACGCTACCGCTCTTGTCAGCTCGTCGTCGACGGCCAATAATTCGCAACACTTGAGAAACGAGAGAGAGAGACGTCGCATTGCAACGTGAGTGTGTGTAGGGTCTGAAATTAAATTCAAAAGCAATAAAAACCGTTTTCGAAATGTGTTTGGGCGTGTAAACAGCCTACACATACATACAAATATATGTGTAAGAAAAGCACCATACGCGTCGGGCGTATATATTATTATTGTATATTATTACTTTGTTGCGCGTAAAAGGGTGAATTCTGTTCACCGTGTGTTGCCAACAACGCGCGTAACAAGTGACAAAAGCGCACACACGTAAATACGATATAATAATATATCGTACATAATATTAATATTATATAGATGTAGGTACATCGATGCCGGCGGGCACCCATCGTGAAAAAAACCTCTTCAACTCAACTCTCGCCACTCCTCCCCGCGGTGTACGCAATCCTTTAAGACGATTTTCGGGCCCTCGCAATGTTTTCGTACACACTGCTCTCGCACCCTCTGCGAATGTTACAACATTATATTATAAACTTATTACTGCTATACAATAATATTATGTAGGTGATGTTTATATTTTGCCGACGTCTTCATGAAAAACGAAACTCTTTCCGCCGTTATTGGAGGCTCTGGAAGGTCTTAGCGAGTTGCAGTTTGTAACCACTGAATCTTATTTTCTAAATCCAATATAATATTATCATGCGTTTTTACGAATTACCACGATTATGTAGGTATACGGATAACAGTGCAACGCGTTCGCAGTGAGATTTTTCGACGCACAAGTGTCAAGTACACCATATAATGCACTGCAGCAGTTCTTTGATTTTGATGGATCGAGTGTGTATAACGATATAATAATATAATATACTATTTAGGTATAGGTACAGTACACGTCGTACGTTTTTAGTGACACGTAGTTGTTTACTCGACTCGCCGCTCGAATATCCGTCTCGGACGAAAACCTGTTTCGTTTGGTTAGCGCCCAAACGTCGGCGGCAACCAAATGTATAATTATAATAATATATGTATTCTGTTGGAAATGTATTTTACACGTTTCAGCGAATAATAATAATTTAAAAACGAGTATTTAATAATCGTATTATTGTGATTATTACAAGGATCTAAAGTGCATAATATATACGTATATTCGTCTGATTTGTATAGACGTACATGCGCACGGGCTTGATTAATAATAATCTACCTCGTCTGTATTTATCTTAAAACGAACGGTTTTGCGGACGACGAGCATATTTTAAGATGACCATTTGATATTTTATTCGTAACAGTGTAACACACTTACACAAAATATACATTTCAGCGTTATTGGGGGGGGGGGGGATGGGTAGGGGTAGGGCACGTACCGATGAAACCATCGGAACGAAGCAATTTTCGAACCATTCATTATTGTTCGAAAGTAGACAAATTATTATTGAACATAAAATATTTTATTCTCGAAAAAATGAAACCGCTGCAGAGTTGAGTTACATTTTTACAATTTCACTTGAATTTAAACGGAAACAATGACGTTTAAATCTCTCCTCTCTCTGCATACACATACGCATACACTCATACATATATATAATGTTAATTAATATCCCCGCGGTGAGCTTACGATAGTGTGTGGGAATGCTTGCAGTCGGTGCTGTCACCGGGTGTGCGTAGTGTGTGTTTTTTTCCACCGCCACCGCCGCCACCGCCGTTCCTCTTTACTTGAGTGACAGATCCAATTTGCTTCCCTACTTCTCTCCGAACAATAAAAACCGCTACCGTATCAGAAAATACCCACGGCCCGCATATATATACACATAATATAATATAATATATATATAATATTATTATTATACATATAATATAATACACGCGTAATATTTTCGTCGCCATGGTCGGATAAGCACGCATCGGAGGGGATGACGTTATGTTATGTTTTGCGTGTGTGGTCCTCTCTCTCTCTCTCACTCACTCTTAGAAACGCTTTTTGTCGATAATTCTGTTTATATATTCTGCATAATATATAATATTACGATCATATATTTTTTTTTTGCCAATATTTTGTTATACATAGCAATAATAATGGGCTGATCAGAAATTCGTGTCACAATATTTTTCTTCAACCCAAACTGCTCACCGACTTGCACCCATATAACCACGCGGTACCTACATATTAATTCTTTAAAAGTATCCTCATTAAATATTATAAATAATTTAAACGCAATGTGTCATGTATATAATAACGTTTATAATATTATTGTTATTGTGCTTTTCAGATGATTCGGACCACTGCAACATGACGGCGGCGGCCGCGGCGATGGTCCAGAGCTCGGCAGCTCTGTTCGGTTGTTCGGCGGCCGGTCATAGTGGTATCAACCAACTGGGTGGAGTGTACGTCAACGGTCGCCCGTTGCCGGATTCGACGCGACAGAAAATCGTCGAACTTGCGCACTCGGGCGCCAGGCCGTGTGACATATCCCGCATACTGCAGGTCTCCAACGGATGCGTATCCAAAATACTCGGCAGGTGAGCGCTTAGTTTCAGACAAATAATTGTTATCGAAATGAGCATACGACGATATGTGTATGGAGTTGTAGTTTCAAAAATACAAATCTTGATCATCGGCATTCTACCATAGATTAAATAACTTATAACACTATAGATATAAGGCAACGCCAATCCAATCATTTATTGTTTATTATTTTAATTTCGATTCGATATTTCGACTCACTGGTGACAGGAGGAGGTGTTAAATAAGTGTCTACTCGTCCCAAATATTTAGATCTAAATTTATTATAAATAATAAGTTTAAGAAAACGTTATACACTCACATGTGTTGTCTTCGTCGTTGTACTATCGTAGAAGTGTGTACTACAAAATAACAGATTTGTGTAGTAAGCTTTAATAATAGAATGAAGTCATTTATGACCAAACTTAAAACTAAAAAAACTCAAGGGTTACAAAAAGTATAAAGATTTTTAAATTATATTGCAGTATTCTACTTAGGTTTTCATAAAATTCCTTAAAATTAAAATATCTTAAAAACCAAGGATAAGACATAGATCATGTTTTCACTTTAAGATTAAATCACTTTCTTATTAAAGCTTAGGCAAGTATACTACAAAAAATTAGATTGGGTAAACACATATCTTATATGTCGTACGTTTTTATAAGATGGAAACAACACATGTATAGTTTATACGTATGTGCATTGGGCATAGAAGTTTGGTTTTACTTAAGTTGGTTCATTTTACGTGAGGATTGTTATAATTGAAATTAGTCTAATCACATAATCGGGTATAGTTCTATAATATAGTATCAAAATTGTTAATACGGCGTGAAATGTACCTATATGGAGATGGGTGGGTGGTAAATGTTGATCTTCGGTATTCTGTCATATGTGTTTAAATTTATTATGGTTACTTCGACGCCTCTGTCCTGACAACGATGAGATAATTACCTAAATATATAATACATCAAATTGTCATCTACAATACAGAACGTGTATTTAAGTGTAATAAAGCTTAACTTCATAATATAACGTCTGGTTCATCGCTTCAGGTATTACGAAACCGGTTCAATCAAGCCGCGTGCCATTGGCGGCTCGAAGCCGCGGGTTGCCACCAATGGCGTAGTGAACAAAATCGCCGACTACAAGCGCGAGTGTCCGTCCATCTTCGCTTGGGAGATCAGGGACCGGTTGCTGTCTGAAGGGGTGTGTAGCAACGACAACATACCGAGCGTAAGTACCTATCTATATGATCTATACAAACATATAAAACGTGAGCTTTATATAAGCCAACAAACACGCGTAATTGGCTGTTATTTTACGATATAAATATAATAGGTATTTTAGTATCATTGAATTGATTAAAAATTATAATAATAATACAGTCGCGAAAATTCGAGTCCACAAATTCGAAGCCGTTTCAGCATTGCTCGCGGCAGACTTATAATAGGTATAATACTATAAATATTAATATTGTAGGTATCTGATGATGATTATGTTAGGAAATCGGGTAAATCAAATACAATTTGAAGTTTCGATGAGTTTTTTTTCATTGATTTCGGTACTCCGATTCAACTTTTATAACTTATCAATAGGTATTTGTAGGAATAATGTCTCTGTACTTTTCAAACCTGAAAGTCATTTATTTTACTGATTTAAATTGAAATAAAAATAATTAAAAATAGTATGCCACCGATCCACGATGATAATTAGGAATTTAAATTATTTTTAAAAATCACTATAATATTATACTAGTTCATCGAGCCGTATTGATTATTACTACCACAAGCCTCTATAATATAATACCATTGCTGCACTTACGCACGGTGTCCCGTCGGAATTTATTTGGAAATTCGTTGTGAATTTGAAATGCTTGCGAAATCATTACCTACAAAAATTAACGTAAATCATATAATCTCAATGATATAATACAATGTATCGTGAATTAATGTAATAACAAGTGTTAATAAACACTTATACAAAAATACTGTTTCAGTGATTCATATATACATAACACATATTATATTATGATATTTTATATTTTATTTATTGTATCTATATACACGGCGCTTGGATATAATATTATAATAATGTAGGTAGGTATACCTTCAGACGTTTTTACAATCTCGAAACGGGTATTATTATTTTCATCGAAGGGTCGACTATAATATTGTGTATAAGCAAATCGATTCAGTCAATAAAACGCCCCCTCCTCCCGTTCCGTATAGGAAAAAGATACTTCTTTTGGACAGAAAAAAAGACGATAATAATAATAATAAAACGTAAAATATGTTTTCTCCTTTTCGTCCCTATCCAAAACACGCACATGTACACTTTTGTTACCAGTTTTCACGGACCGTCGCACTCAATTCCAAACACAATGTATATAATATATATATAAATCTTTTGCCTCTGTGCGGCACAACGTACCTATATATATATATATATTGTATATGCGGGGTAGATATTGCGGAATTACTTTTTAATACGAAAGTAGAAAAAAAAACGATAGTAAAGGAATCTTTTGCTCTGTTGTGTGCCGGCTCGGATCTATAGTACCTATATACTCGTCGACGTATGTGCCTCGATCATCCGGTCTCTTGTAAGAGCTGCACTCGCCGATGAATATACATTTTTGTCGAGTGCCACTTGTACGGGTCCACGGCACAGCTATCATTATTATTATTCCGTCGTGTTGTTATGTGTGTATACGCATGATGTATATGTATTACTTGTAGGTATTATAGGTATTGTACCTACATAAGTTTTTTTCTTTCCTTCCGACCATTATTTTACATATATTGTTGTGCGATCGCAACAACCGTC
This sequence comes from Acyrthosiphon pisum, assembly GCF_005508785.2. NCBI lineage: Eukaryota > Metazoa > Arthropoda > Insecta > Hemiptera > Aphididae > Acyrthosiphon > Acyrthosiphon pisum. The sequence goes on from NC_042496.1 coordinate 25,698,246, forward strand.
TTGACGATGAGCATCATAATAGATATAATGCACAGTTTCATATAATATACTAAATGTAATATTGTGCGTTTTCAAGTGGCCCTGTAAAACAGCTGTGCAGAAAAGTTCGCTAAAGTGGTGGACCCTTTATAGATGATTACCTATTTACCTATTTATAACATTTTTTTACTTTTCCATCGCCTGATACCTGAGTAATATTATAATACCTATCAATATTAATTATTATATTCAATATTGTCATAAAATATTGCGATGTTTTATTCTGTGACAAAATGTCGATTCATTTAAGTCCCATTTAAGGTAATTGTAGAAAAACGGTAGATTATTTTATAGTTTATATTTTATTTATTTATTATTATTTATTAAGTATACTGTGCGCAACTATTTTGACTCAAAACAGTTATTTTTCAAATTGAACAAACAAATTGTTTATTGAGTTTCCCTAAATTAACATTTTGTTCATTGGAGCGAATATACCAGGGATGGCGAACCTATGTCACGCGTGTCACGGAGTGACACGCTTGCATTATTTCAGGGACACGCCAATTTAAAATATAATTCATAATTTTTACTTCACTTTCCAAAAAAATAATTGATAATTTGAAATTATCTTATTATTGGAATATATCGTAAGATATTGTAATCTGTACTTTCCATTTCCTAAGATCGTAAACGTTTAGATTAGATTATCAATAACTTCGTTTTTCGCGTTTAGGTACAACGTACAACGTAGGTACAACAGAACAGTCAACAGATAACAGATAGTTTCATATGCCCATTTTGATTTGACACGCAGTTATCAAAAGGTTCGCCATCCCTGGAATATACCATAATTCTGACGATGTGTTGGTGTTTAGAACGTTTTTTACACACAAGTTAAGATAAAGAAATAATCTATTTGCACAATAATATATTATATTCAATAGAATAGACTGTACGCCATTTATAACATAGACATTTAGTCAATTCTAGCGCATTCGTCCTATTTATCTTTTTAACTTAACGACCGTCTTCGTTTGAATTAGCTGTTACTTTTTAATTCAATGGATTTAATTATTTAAAATAAACGAGTACAGACGATTTGGCTGATAGAACACTCAATAATACCGATGTTTGAGTGAATGGAATTAACTCTTGTCAATTCAGTTAAACGATAATGAATACATTTACTGCTGAATAAATTCTATCGGGCTTACGCACCACACACCTTCTGTGGTATATTCTATGTTTTGTTTTTGGCCAAACAGCGAATAAAAATATACTAATAAAAACGATAAACAAATGTTTTTCATTTTGCGAAACAAACCTAGAAATGTCCTCGAACGATGGGACACCCCGCCGACAACCCTTATATTATACATAGGTACGCGTATGTATGTTTTGTGAGAAATATAATATAATATATGTATAAGTAGTTTTCTTTATACACATATTGTTCGCATTTCATGTGGTTAAGTATATTTTTTCCTACATTCGTTAAGAATATAATATACGTAGGTACTCATTTCATCTCTGCTGCAGCACAATGCCACAACGTTGGCAAAACTCGAACAAATTGCGGTATTTTAGCAATAATTGGACGTCAGGGGGCTCTGTAATGGTGATATAGGGAGGGGGATCGAGACGCGACGCCGGTGCCAATTATTACTAGTGAAAAAAAAAATAGAATTAGTCATGAACAAAAAAAAAAGAAAAAAGCTTGAACCGAAGAAAAGAGAGCGTGTTCGAGTGGTCGTTGCGCTCGTGCAGCAGTTCAGTTTGTCCTCCTGGGATGTGGGCCATTAAACCTACCCCGACATTATGTGTGTGTGAATGAGTGTGTATATGCATGAAGTGCATGCGGTTTCCTCCCATGTATTTTTTTCACGACTCTCCACCAAACGGGTCAATTACCGACGATTTGTTGTTTTTAAGAGCACTGTGGCCGTCATTCGCGACGAAGCCACTTTAGACCATTCGATATCATTATTATTATTATTATGAGTTCTATAATCGCTTGCCCTCGTGGTGATATATACAATAATGTACGCGTTTGTATCGTTCGATCACTCATCATCGAAATAATATGCAGTATGCACGCTTGTATATCATCTGCGAGAAATTATATTTACACTGCTTAAAATATAACAAAACCCTATAGTTTTCCGTATTTCTAGCCAATATATTATATGGAAATAATCTATCGTGTCCTAATTCCTGACTGACTGACTAACTGATCAACATTGAGCCTAAACTACAATAGCTAGGGTTTTGACACTTTGACAGTACCTCGTACCACCATGATGACGTTATGGTGTACTAAAAATCTAATAAAGGATTTTCCAAAATTCACATTTCAAAGAGGTGCTCACACAAGGATTTTGAGATTCATCACGATAGAAATTGACTTTTTTGTTTATAAATGTTTGCCATTGGTTACATAAAATAAAATTGTTATTATATGATCGGATATATAATTTAGACCGGAATTTGATACTTGGTCACTTTATTTTTTACCATGCTCAGTTATTGGTAAAATCATAATCGCATATTTATTTATTTCTTCTAGCAATTTGTTACCCATAAGAAAAAAGTTTCTTATATTACTATATCCATCGAGATTTAAAATGAATTTCTATTTTTTTACGTTTTGAACGCATTGAATATTAAAAAACGAAATAAATAAAATTTGATTTATTTTGTTGGCATTTTTTACGGGCAAAAAAGTGCACGGCGTCAGCTAGTATATTATATAAATATATTTATATATACGTTAGTATATACTACTGTTTATTATTTTTGTATGATGCCAAGTTTAAAGATATAATAATGGCTTTGATGAATTGAAGTTTTATAGTAATTACTTAAAATGTTATAATTTGTAAAAATTTCCCAAGTATAATAAGTAGATACATAGTATAATACAAGAATAAACATGACATTTACTTTATATAATATAATGCAAAAGTAGTATTAAGGAAATTATCTTTAGTACATAAAGTTTAAGGTCTCAGAAACCATTCATTCTAATTTCAATTGAGATGCATCAACATCCTCAAAAAAAATAATCTGCTTAACGATTGACAGTTAAAAAGGGTCTGGTTAAAAATATTGTGCACCATATGGATGCGATACACTGGATACATAGTTAAGCCTGTAACGTGTATAATGTATATCCAAATATGTGTATAATGTGTATAATAATAATATTTGCACGGCCCCGTCGCCAGTTATATTGCGGAGGAGAGAACTCGTCGGTGAGAAGACAGTGCACGGCGGTGGTGGTTGAAATAAAAGGTACATATATATATAATAACGGCGGTGGGGCGACCATCAGGGCGTGGAAAATTATTGCGGATTGGTCGGAAAACGCGTCGCGGGAAAACATGGCCGAGCCGGGAAAGCCTAAAACATTGATCCGTATCGACAGGGTGGCGGCGGTGGCGCCGGCGGCCTTGGGGCCATATTTTCCCCTCGATTTCCGGTGGAAAAACACTTCCTCCACCTAAACCTACGGTAAATAACAACACGTGAAACTCGTGGACTGCTATACACGATATACTACGATATAGTATACCTGTGTGTATCGCTTGGATATTATTTGTCCGTTTCGCTCATAACACGATATTTTGGAAGGACGTATTATATTTTGTTTGAAAAAAAAACATTTAGTTACATTTCGTTTTTCCTGCTGCATGACTCCAATCGATATATAACTATGATTATATACGTATCTATAGTTTTTGCAGAAGACCGATAATTGTGAACCGACGTACGGAACACCAACATATTATAGTATGTTTACCATTATACGAATGACCATCGATTCTAAATTGATTTAAGAGATTAATTTGCATAATAATATCATATTAACTATTAGGTAGGTACATCGATTTCTCGTACATGGTGTATGATGTACCTACCTAGGTATATAATACTCAGCAGCTATTGCAAAACAGTTTTATTAATTTTTTATTTCATAACATGTGACCCAAGCTGGGTTGGTACGTTATATTTAGTGTTATTGCATTTATATACGCATGTTTCCAAAGAATGTTACTTTATACATACGATAATATTCGTAATATTATATTTACGTGCGCGTGCAGTCACTTGGTTGACGGATTGCGACACGGTGTAGTCATATATAATATGTATATGTATATACTCTAGAAAATTCGTCGTAAACAGGGGTCAAGCGTCCGAAGCCCCAAGTCGGGTCATCTGTCATCGCTGGCTTACATAAACGTCAACGGTAATGTTTCCCTAAAAAAATAATAAAAAAATAAAACGAAATTGTACATAATATTATATTATTATATATTATTGCTCCCACACCCTATATATTATATATACTACTGCGGGGGAGTGTTGCGATTGAAAGTCTTCTGTTTAGGGTTGTTGTCCGGTGTCGGGTGTGCATGGACGGAAGCCCGTTGCTTAGTGTACGCGCCACGTTTTGCGCTCTGTAATTTTGCGGACTACGAAATAATAATAATAATAACAAAGAGAAGGAATTCCTCTTTTAAACTTTATACGGCCATTGTGGCATTGTCATTTAAATAAGATATGACTATATATTTTATGGTTATAGAAATGTCTTTCGCCACCCATTCCACCGCAATAGGTTACGGACAAAGAAACTTTCCCGTCCGGCGCCAATTAGTTTTAAATTATTCCCACACCCCTTTCTGAAAATGCACCCCGGAGATTTTTCGCTTTTTTATTTTTTCATTTTTTTTCTCGCGTAAAACTCCTCAGTAACCGCAAATAATAGGCTCGTCAAAATTTAAGGCCCATTGTTGAAACCGCTACTTCCAAAGCCCACGACGAACGAGTTTAATCGTATTTTACATTGAAAAAACCCCACCGTTAATTAAAAGGCTCGACGCCGTGCGTTCGAATTGAAATCATTTTACAACGATGACTTTAAATTAAATCCAACAAATGTAATCGTTAGTTACAATGGTCTAATGTATTACGTTCTTGAACCACACCATGAAAATTATTTAAAGAGAAATATTTTTATTTATATAATAAAAACTGTTATTTCTCATGTAATTGTTTTTAATTAAATAAGTAATAACTAATAAATGAACAGTACTTGCGTTAGTACTATAATAGTTCACTAAAAGGGGAGTTTTTGAAGAAATCAATATTATTACATAATAATTATATCTTTCATACATTTTTTTTTATCCAACTCCCATACTTATCCATGATGTAAGGTATACATTTTATATTTTACAAATATACACCTAAATAAAAAATAAACACAGTTTACCCAGAAATATGTTTTAGTAAAAAACATAATTATCTAAAACGTGTATTACACTCATATTTTTTTGGTTGGAAAAATTAAGTAATACTATTTTTTCATCTATTTAAGATTTAATCCATAAAATATATATATATAAACGCGGTACTGGAGGCTTGTGTAAATAGCGGCACAGACATCAAACACGCAAGATTATCGAACCGCTCTTAGTGGATCTGCAGATAGACATTTCTGTTAAATATATATAAAAAATATATAAGGTAAAATACGAAGAAAAAAAACCAGTAGAGTAAAAAATAATAATAAATAATAATAATAATAATAAAAAAATCGGTTTTCCGTGGCGTGCGTATATATATAATATGATATATACTCACCGCCGCCGCAGCCGTGTGTCCCGAGTCAAACGCAGGCTGACGTATCAAAACCACTCGCCCCGGTTATTCGGTTTCCAGTCGGATGGTCCAGAAGAATGTCGCCCATAATAAAGATCAGCTGATTAGCCCATCTGGCGTTGGCATAGGCCTCGCGCAATAATGAATTCTCCGCTGCAGCCTCCGTACAATATATACACACATATTGTACACACGCGCATATATACACAGTGCACACCCCTGCACCCTCCGCCCAATGCCGCAGCGTTAGTGCACACGAGTATAGATTTTAGATTCATCCCTCGCACTCTTTAACACATTATTATATTACAAATTATACCGTCGACCAGATTACACGGGCCTAATACTATTAAAATCCATACGCCCCCCCCCTACCCATAGCTGGACGCCCGATGTAGCCCGCCGACGTTTCTAAATTTACTCGCGTGCATGCGAAAACTCGGCCGTCCGGAAAACTTTGTCGTTCGCAGGCCCGACCCCTACGCGCCCATGTATACCATGTACATACCAGGTATATGTATGTATATATTTTACATGTACCGTCGCCTCTATACATTATATATGCGTACACAGCTCCTGCTGCTGTCTCTCGCGACATTTTTAAGCTTTTCGCGGGGTCCGTCGCCGCACATAATCGAATCCAGCATATTTTTTGTCCCCGTTTGAAATTTTCCTTAATCCTCTACCCTTTATACAACGTGTGTATATTTGATTTTTTCGTCCTAGCCCCCCCGCCGACCAGGGCCCCGTACGCCGCTGTTTAATCGTATCAATTCGAAACCGCGCCGGCCGATCTATATAATATAATATTATATTGGGCCCCCAATCCCCTGATCCCGTTTCACGCTGTGGTCACGCCGTCGCCTCTACTATCGTAAATAATATTATATCGAACGCATGATTTACAAATTTTTAATTTTTTATAACGTATTGTGATTGACAAAAGATTCCTGTTCGCGGGCAACTGACTGCAGGATCAGCGATTATTCCATTATAATAATATATTATATTATATTATTTAGTCTTCTATTCTTCCATATGACATGCCCATCTGGTATCGCAAAGAAAACTTAGTTTTAATATATTATAGAGAAATAACATGTGTATTGTATAGAGAGAAAAATATAGATTTTAATATTTTATAAATAATGTTTATTCTATTAATGCATAACCAAAAAAAAGGTGACGGTTCACCATTATACTTTGAAATATATTATTGTGCTATAAATAGAGCATATTTTGTACACTATGCCACTATATATTATATAATATAATATGAAACATTAAACATTAGGTACTATATTATGGTTCTCCTATCTATCGTTAATGCACGGTGAATACCCCACACCAATACTTCAATGTAATGAATATTCCATAATATTATAGATACTATTTTAACATTTGGTTGAATATTCGGTTTGAACATTTAAGTGTAACACAATACGTTTTTCGTAAAATAATACTCGTATGCTGTTCGTCAAAATAATATGATGCATTTTTATCGACATTTATTTGATGTAGGTAGGTAGGTAGGTAGTATTACGATGTTCGACTGAAAATTATTGTATTGTATATTATTTCTATATGTATTACATCGTCGGTATACGTGGTATGGTATTTCTACATCCTGCTTATATACATACCTACACACTCTTCATGTACAAAATGTGACATAACGATTATTGGGGGAGGTGGTGGGAGGGTGTACAATTTAAAGGTGTACGGAAAATATTTTTTTTTAATTTAAGATTATGCGTGGCATCGAAAAATATCTATAATTTGCATGCACAATATGACGGGATCGAGAGCTGTTGAAGCCATTCAAACATGACTTATACACGCGTTGCTTAGTCGTTCGAACTACCCGGAATGTTTTAATACATTTTAATCGCTGTCTGTACGATATCCAATCTCGACAAAAATACAAATTGTTGGTACTTAGTTAAGCAAACACATCCTTCAGTGCACATCCAACATATGTTCCTCTCTCTATACGTGTCTCTCTTTCTCTCTCTCTCTCTCTCTCGTCCACAACGAATATATCACGTGGATAACAAGTGTATAATATTATACGCTATACCTACGTATATTGATTATTATACGTATTTACAATACACACTACGTATAATATTATGTACAGTGTACATGTATATATAACATTATGTGTGTAACTACGCAGACTTCGAGAACCGACCAGAGGTAATTTCGCTCCGTTCGGCGATTTAGAACAAGGCGAACACTGTTCGTCTGAGTGCACACGGTCGCACAATCGCAATCCACCGTCGCCGTCGCCCCTATATCATATACAATATATTACACTCGTGTATGTATGTATTATATATATAAATATTGTCACAGATTTTATTGTCGCACACGCGTCACACGCCTCACGAGTCATACGTGTGACGGATCAATGGACGTACGTACGTACGCTTGCACGTACGCTAAAATCTGCTCTCCGACACATTGTTTTCTCTCCCCGAAATGCTGCCAACATATTATGATATAATATCGTACAACGGTGCACATCACACTCACACGTACGTTCGTATGTGCGTGTGCGTGTTGTTGTCAATTTATTGTCACACTGTTACAGTGACCAAGTTACCGCTGCTTTGCCGTTTAGGTAGATACTTATATAGTTTACAATATTAATATTATAATCATCATAATACACCTGATGTACGAGTAAAAAAATTACCTGATTACCTGACGAATGATGTCTATAATATATTGAGATAAAAAAAAAGTTATATAAGACAAATAAATAATAAAATTAGATTGTTTTGCTCAAACTACTACCTAGATCAGGTTCCATTTTATAAGAATCTGCAAATTCTAATAAATTTGTTTTTTGATAAATGACAATGATATACTTTGACTATTGATATTTAGTCGATAATCGTTATGACTTATGTGCATAATGCTCGGACAATGTAGGTAGGTACCTACATAATATTGCGTAGGTACGTTATTCTATTTTTATCACTAATATTGGACATAGTTCGTAGCAGGAACTAAAAGAATAATTAAAAATATAAAAAGCGTACTGTTTTTTTATACATACCATCGCTTTAATCACTTTATGGTTTTTTTTGTTTTCATTTATTACTAGTTTTTTTATTTCTCATATCACTTTTTTATATTATTTAATGAGGCGAAAAATTGTTTTAATAATTTATACGATGTTATTACACATTAACTGTTGTGCGCTATTAAACCATCCGATCCGCCACTAAATTATAAGCAATATAATACATATTAGGTTTATAATATTATATATATAGGCTTCTGTCAAAATTTACCCCTCGTAGCATAGGTACACTACACGAGAAACATTATAGTATCGGAATTGTATTATAACGGTTCGATTTCAAACACATTTCCGTTTATATAATAATATAATAAATAAGTTCATGTTGTGAATATTATAATATGCATCACAATATTAGGACGAAGAGTTTTTTTCCACAAATAGTACCTATAGGTATACGCAATATCAATTAGGTTTGCTGCCGGCTACGCACCTAATTTTATATTAATAATATAATTATGAAAATTTATTAATTTTCAATTATGAAAAAGGCATCAAGATCTCTCCGCTGGTTCAAAAGCGGTTTTGGTAAAAAAAAAAACAATTTAAACGAAAAACGTTCATCTCGAGAGCCACACACACATATATATAGATGTACGTCTTGACGAGTATAGCCATATATATATAATATGTACACGACGAAGCCGCCGCCCGGAGGCAGTAAAATGGTGGTCTTTCGTTGTTAATTTTCGCTGAACGCGCGGCCGCCCCACTGCTGAAGCTCGTTACCTCTCCTCTACCACCGCCGGCGGATACGCGACCTCGTATATTACACTTGTTATTTAACTGCCGCGCGTATATATTTTATAAATATATATATATATACACATCTCTGCCTGCCGGGTCCGCGTTGTTTTTATCCCGTAGGATTTATGTCTCCGCTGTCACTGGCAATTCACCCCGTGTGTATATATATATATACAGCGTATACAACCCCCGCCGCTACACGACTCACCATCCCTCCGTCGATTGGTTGTCGCGGCGACACGACGCTCGTGAGCCCGCGAGAAAGAGGAGAGGAGAGCTCGCGCGCAGACTTACGCAGCCGTTTACGTAACGCAATTACACTTAACGAGTACGACGCGTTTCACGGTCCAAAAACCTTTAGTCTTTCGGGCCACCCTCTACATATGTATATATATATTATAAACCAGTATCATATAGTAATATATATAATATATATAATATATATAATCTCACTATCCTTCACTCTTCTCTCGTGTATACCTATATATATATGAGTAATTCCTTTTTTTCCCTCCCTTACGCGTTCGGTCGAGGGGACATAGCGCCTCCGAGCGCGTCTCTCCGACTAGGATGTTGCAGCGTATATCCACATACCCCGATGCGGAAGTCATGTCGTAACCAGATTAGAATTTTCGTCAAACCTGACGGCCATCGTGACTGTGGTTCAGAAAATTCCGACGTTTTAATTCACTTATGTCGCCAAGTCAACCCGCCCGACTCGGCTGCAGCTAATGGACCCGGTGCCAGTTTTTAAAATTTTCCGCAATTCTATAAAATCGGAAAATCGGAAAATTAGATTTTATATTTTAGTTGCCATTTTAATTATAATACTTTTCCATTAATCTATAGATACTGCCTGATACCTATTTAGTAGGGCTGTTGATAGGATGTATTATATCGAAAAAAATTATTAACGGAAATAATTCTCAGGCCTTGTAGAATTGTCGGATTTTGATAACAATTTTTTTATCTGAAAGAAGAATACTTCCTACAGGCCGCGTCAAACTTTAATTTTTTATTTTATTTCAAATAATGGTATAATTTAATTTTAAAAAAATAACCGATTAAAATTGTATTATTCTTAAAGATTTATTTTGAAGTTAGAGATTAAAATATTTAAAAGCGGAGTTCGATTCGACCTGTAGAATATTACCCTCTGTTAGTTAAAAAAAATCATCAAATTTGGTTGATTCTAAAAAAGATTCTAAGATTTCCGTATAGCCTAATTTTGTGTACAAAATTTCATTGGCACCGGGTGCCTTAATAATACAATACTATTATTATAATTTACTGACAGTAATATTACAAGCGGAAATGTCCACGTTTGAACGTAATTGTATAGTACCTAATTATCGGTTGTTGTAGTATTATTATTTTTATTTTAAAATAAAACTTTGTTCATCTTATAATTTATAATCTTGGAATTTAAAATTTTAATTGTATATAATAAAATGGTAATGGAGGTGCAAGTGTTGGATTGCTGGAGAATTTTCAAAATTAAATCTCTAAACAATAATACGTAATTTAGTAAAATACTTGCATGGTGGTACTAGGTCTGCATATGCTCTGGTTTGTTGGTGTGTGGGTGTGGAGGTGTGCAGGAGGTACGCGTAATAATATGTATTATATAAATAAAAATAGTATAGACGAATAAAAGAAACTCTGGTTATCAGCGGAGCTGAAAAACAAACAAAATATATTCTCCATCCCCCTTTTCTTTTACTTTTAATTTTAAAAAGCTCGCAATTACTGCACATAAAACAACTAGAAAATATTGCAGTGTGCACGCAACAACCCCGTCGACCCTGTTTTCCTTTTTATTTTTTCTAAACGCTCTCCTTTAGCGCAAAATGTTTGTTTTATTATGTTTGCTCAATGACTTGGCCAGCCAATACTTCATTATACGGCGGCGGCGGCAGCGGTCGATGCCACCCTTCGGCCTGTCCCGCCGCCGTTGCATTTGTCCAAATTAACACACCGATTTGCGCACGGACAATGCATGCGAACTGATTAAAACAAATTTTTTTCGTCCTCCCACCGCCACCGCCGTCGTAGCGATTTCTCCAGTCGACCGCGTCTCTTCACTCTACGCGCACAACCTATATATATATTATAACACGCGTGTTTACACGCGATAATCAAAACGTACGCACGTTGAATATAATACACGACTGAGCGTAACAATAATAATAATTGCACTTGATGACGACGATAATAATAATAATAATAGTAATAAGTACTAATAACAATAACCCAGAACATTATTGTCACGAAAATTAAATTTAAAAACCCATATATACAAACAGTTCTAGCTGTTTTGGACGGGTCACGTGATTCCTGCAGGTTATTAGTCACCGTAACGATATTTTATAAATGTTATGATATAAATGAGTTAAATCTAAAGCAAAAATATAAAATCACGTTTTTATATACAGTATATATATACGACAAGTGTTACGTATTATAAAAGTTTTATCGATATTACCAACGACTATATTCGGCGCAAATAACAGACAATTTTTATTAATATCTGATCAGAATTAAGTCCCACATATATTAATAGTGTTAAGTTTGTTAACTATCTGAACCTTTTAGAGAATAACTTTAGAAGGACTCAAATGTACATATGGGTCTTATGGAGACTTAATAGTTATTCCAGGGGCGCCATTTGGGGGGGGGGGGCAGGGTGTGCACTCGCACACTCTGTAATTATTTTGTTTTCCACAATTGGCCTAGGCCTAATTAATACTATGGCCAGATGGCCTTCAGTTTGCCAATCTTTAATTTTGCATGCACCACAGCTATTCACTGATAATCATAAATAATATTATAATATTGTGTTCTTTAATTTGATAATTGATAAATTGATATCGGTATCACTTTATCCACTGGCACACACAAATATGTGTAAATGGTAAGTGGCTACTGACAGGGGCGGACTGGCTATTTTTGGCCCGGGGTGCAAAATTAATTAGGGGCCCGTATTTTTTTTTCAAACCTACCTAAATTAGGAAAGAGCCCTTAGTTTTATAAGTAAACATAAAAAAAAAATTAAGAATAACATGTTGTTTATTTGTAGAGATGTTGAAATATGTTATTTTATTTTTATTTTGTATAATACCGTATTATACCAGTATTATACCTTATACCGACTGTGGTAATCGAGGGCCCGGATCATATATACAAACGGGGGCCCGGGGTGCTACTTGGTGTATAGCACCCTGGGACAGTATGCCCCTGGTTACTGATAGACAAAAGACATAATAATAATAATATGCATTTATTCTATCTAAAAATATCTTTACAATACACTATACAGTATATACACAGAATGTATGAACGGTAAAATGTAATGTGTTAACTATAAAAATATGTTTTTGATACTGTAATGAATCTGTAATGAAAAACTGAAAACTCTAGAAACGTTTTTTTAACGATTGGCCTGGAGGTGGGAAAAAATTGGCCTCTTTAATTGTTTGCACACTTTAAAAAAAAACTGAAATGGCGCCCCTGAGTTATTCCTTCAACTTCTAAGCCATCCCATCACATTATTATATTATAATATAGGTTACTATTTTAAATTATGATAACAATATACGCATTTTCAAAAATTATACACAATACACTATAAGTCAGCTGTAACGAGAAAATAACGTTATAAAGGTCAGCACATTATTATAAATACCACTTATTGTGTTTCACAGGTGTCGTCCATCAACCGGGTGCTGAGGAACTTGGCCGCACAAAAGGAACACCAGGCCTCGTCGACGCACCAGCCGGGCGGTGGAAATGGCCTTAGCGGCGGTGGCGGCGGTATCGGTGGTGGCGGCGGCGCGGCAGAGTCTGTGTACGACAAGCTTCGCATGTTCAACGGACAAACGGGTTGGCCATGGTACGCAGCACCGCCACCACCACCACCACCTTCGGCTGGCGGCCCACCCGTGCACGGTGGCGCGCCGTCACCGCACCATCCGGCACTGGTCGGCTCGGCTGGCCACCATCCGGGAAACCCAGCGGCCGCCTCGCTGGCCACGGCCACCACGGCGTCGCTCACCGCCGTGTCCAGGGACGATATCCAGAGGAGAGGTGAGCACCGCCGGCAAAGATCGGTCAATTATTTTATTTATATTTTACGTGATGGGAGTCGATTTTTCTTCATAATTTTATCGTTCGCATTTAGTGTTTTTGAAACAAATGTTTTCCAATTAAATCTTAAGCAAGCGTAGGGAGTATAACTTATTAGTTATGACAGACTTCAAGTTGAATAATTTTTTACAAAGACATTGGTTTACATTTTAGGTTAATTTTGCATTTTGGTGCCCTATAGTTTATTGACCTCGTATTCATATTTTTGTATTCTGAATGTTTATCTAAAAACATTAGTCATACAATTAAAATATATATAATAATTGAATGAGAATATAATTATGATTTTACGTTAAAAAAAATCATCCTGTATAGTAAAGTTTATTGGAGCTCGCGAGTTTTTAATCAGTTTTTCTTACCCCTTCGTATTCTTAACTGAACTTTGCAGGCTACACTGATGGTATTATTTTTATTACGGTTATTGTTTTTATTCCATCCAACGATTTCAGCGAAGTGATGAATAAACGTTTTATGAAAGTTAACGTCTATACATTATATTATATTATATATGTACTGTCAAAAAACTTTTAAACAAAGTTTTTTCTTCTTTTCATCTCGCTATATTAAAACAATAATTTATGTTTTAAATAATTTATAGATTAATTAGTAACTACAAAATGTATACACTATACATACAATCTGCAGTTGTAGGTATTGATTCATTTATATATTTAAAACTAATCGAGTTATGCAAAATTCACTATGAAATAATACGATTAAACTCTACACGATTATATATTATTATAAATTCTTATTGTTTTGGATTTACACTCAGTCACTAGGACGGTATTTTTAATAAAATGGGTATTAAGAAAGGCATTTATTGAAAAAATATTATAATACAGTGAAAAGCAATTAATTTTACCAAAAACTTAAAAATATTTCTCTCTATTTTTTCTCAATATTTCCATTATTATGTATGTATATATTCAATCTACATCCACTATTTTTTAAGTAAAATTCCACGCGCAATTATATACGCTGCGTTTAACTTGCTTTTTTAACACATAAAAGGACAGGACGCACACAGACGTATCAACCTTTGAAACATAATATTATATCGTCGCCCCTTCTTTAAATTACTATTTTTTTCCCCATGAAGTGATTTAAGAGCATAAATATAACATTTTATACTCAAACCGAATTTAAACATAACCCTCGAGGTCCATAATGTATATACGACATTTTTTTTGTAAATTAAATTTTATCGTTTACCTTCATATTTTTAATGAGTAAAAATACTTATTTTAATTTAAATGCATATTTTTAAACCAATTAAATGGGAAACTTTGATAATAATTAATTTCAATAAACAATTTATAATCAAATTATTAAAATGTATGATTTAGGCGCCTCACGTAAATTACATTTATGTTGTGATCAATGGTATTTTCTGTATACAATATATTTTTGTATTACGTAATAATATTATAACATTATATTCATAAGTCGTTTAGTATGTTTGGTTGCCTATTCGAAAAACATTAACTGCCCAATAATAATATGATTCCGAAAAAAAAGGTTATTATGGAACGGTTAGTAACAATAAGTTTATCAGATATTATTATTTTAGAAAATATAAAATAAAAACTTTCGGTCGTGGTTCAAAACTTTTATCCAAATTTAAACTGAAAACTGTGGTATCAGTTATTCCTGGCCCATCAGGAATATTGTTTAGTATTTAAGGCGAAACAATATAATATGAGCTATGACTTATGATACAACATTTTACGAGTATTGTTGTAAGAGTTTCTCCAAACCCATCGCCCATTATTTCGATCGTTGTAAATGTGTCCGTTATACAGAGGTCTCCGTGCGGAAGCGTCGCGTACCTACATAATAATACGAATAATAATAATAACAGCATAAAAATTTAGTTGGCCGCGGGCCGGTTCTTTTGTTTTCGCGAGCGTGCGTGATCGGCGGTGGCGGGCCACCCTCGTCGCCGACCGATCGAAATCCGGTTACGCGCGTCGGCCGCCGATTTTCCGGGAACAGTGAGGGAGCCCGCACCGCCGCCTCCACCGACCCTCCGGCTATCCACCAAACCACCACCGTCGCTCGTCCCTCAAGTCTGCAACTGTGCAATACGCGCCGAGTGCAGCAGCTGCGGCGCCCTATCGCCGTCGCCACAACGGTGTCGGTGTGGCGGAGGGGAGGCTGGGCAGGCCTTCCGGACCGGCGCGCAACCGCCACCACCGCCTGCCGACCCGTCGTCGGTCCCCTCGAGAGTTCCGATAGGCCCGCGCCGGACCGCCTTATTCCACCGTCCCTTCGACCGGGGCCGCCGTTGCCGTGAGGGTTATTTCACGCAACTCGCACACACGCACGCACTCCCAAGCGGTTACACGTGTGCCCGCACCCTTCACACTCACACACGCACAACCGATTGATCGCGTCGCCCGCTATATAGCCCGCCTGTATGTGTGTACCTCACCTTTATATATAATATTATAATTATGTACCCTCCGCCGGCGGATCGCGCGAGAGCCGATCAAAATCGAAAGCGGAACAAAACGCCTATAAAACCCGTGTAAAGGCCACCTATATTACGTTGTTATTATTATTATGCGTACCACGCGTACACACAAAACGATAATATTACATCAAAACAATATAACAGGCGTTACATTATAATAGTGCCTATATTATTTTAGTGCTGACGGCATTATCAGTGTTTTCTTGATAATATTTAATTAATTTGAATTTTAAATCGTCTAATACTACGACGGCCGAAAACCGCTTTATTATAATATAATATAATACTCAGAGATCCGATACAGTTTCCAATAGGAAGAATCGAATTTCTCATGACATACGAATATGAGTATTCAATATAAATATATATTATAAACTGTATTTAGGTTCAACTATAGGTATACTCTATTACTTATTGGGTTCCCAAATTCCCGGCTCCCGTATGTTTTTTAAACGAATTTAGCTGAATTCGAATTGGCGTGTTTCAGCTGCTGAATTGGCACCGGAGAGCACGTCCGATGGCAACTCGGAGCACAATTCGTCGGCGGACGACGATTCGCAACTAAGACTTAGACTGAAAAGGAAACTGCAAAGAAACAGGACTAGTTTCACCAACGACCAAATAGACAGCTTAGAAAAAGGTTAGTTATAGGTGGTCAACATACGTATAAAACACCAAAATCGTGTATTACATCATACATATCGTTAAATTCGCGAGGCAGAATATATCTGAAATCTCAATCTAACAAGACTGATATTATATAGTTCCGTGTTTTGAAATCCATGGCGCATTCTCGGCGACCGACCGAATTTTGTTTTGATAGTAACACACCTATACCTATATAGTATTTTAGATTTGGAACCAGATTCGGAATTTGTATTTAAAAGGTTTAATAGTTATCATGGATCAAAGTGATCTATATCCTCGGTTTATATAAACATCACACTGCAGTGTATCTTATCTGGCAATCGACATTATTATTATGTTATGTATCATATTATATTCATTAGATAAGAAAACATTTTTCTGAAGTTTTAGTTTCTCGTCGTGCACAATATTCATTAATCATTTTCCCTTTTCGGTCTACAATATGTATTTAGACTATTGAGTTGTTGTGGTTGTCAATTGCAATATGCAATTTGAATTTTACCGTTAATTATTCGTAAGCTATTCCCATTATTTCTCAACTAACATTAGTCAATCAAATTAACTGTAGTGTTAACACATTGCTGTTGTCCTATTAATTTCAATCTGTCGTGTTCAAACTAAATTGTAATTTTACATGTTTTAAACTTCATTCAATGCTATAAATCGATCAATGTCGTTTGACACTATACATTTATTGAGTCAATAGTCCCAATTCAGAATATTAAGTAGTAAAATATTAAATAGTAGGTAAGGCTAACAAATCTCTAATGAGTAGTAATTGTCAGTATGATTTGTGTCTGCCAAAAGATAAAATATCTTAATTTACAGTATACCTAAGTTAATGTTTGTTAACCGATATAATATCGTAAGGCATATATATGCTGCTATCGGCTGCTTTGAGCGTATTTATTACCCGATCACCATATTACGATTATAACAAAATGTAATTTAAAGAATTTAGATTACAAAAAAATATACCCATATAACAGAATATCCCAATTTGAGACATTTAACATAATATAATATAATGTAGCCGGCCTTGCCAAATTTATTGTTGTCATCTATATAATTATCTGACTGGATTTCCAGTCATAAAATATTTTAAACTATCTAGTCAATAATCTCATTAATTATATCCCTAAGTTAAGGTTTTCTTTGTTTAGTTTTTTTTTTAGATTCTGAGCGAAGCGATAAATGTGTTGATTTTACAATGATGAGAGTTATTTTTTATTCTGTGAAAAATATGTCTAAAATGTTTAATAATCATACCTAAGATTTGAAAACTTAATACAATAGACTGCTTATAAATTGTTATTACTGAATTTAGAAAAAAAAAACCTGAGCATAATTCCACAAATATTTTTTATGAGCGTCTGAAATTTGTCTTAACAAAATAGGCAATACTCGCGTATACACTACCTAGTACCTATACACCTAATAACAATTTGTTTATTCTGTTGTAATTCAAAAACGGATAACCCATATATACTTGACTTTTTTACTAAATATTTATATTGGTATTTTCTACACATGGTATAATTTTTAAAGCAAAGCAGTTTACCCCTATTTTTTATATTTAATTGGAGTTAATTGCTATATACACACAAAACACGTGCAGCTAATGTTCTTTAATATTAATAAGGAATGTCTCTTCAACAACTTCAACTGTATGTCATATTTTAGGATGGTTGAAATATCCACTCTTAAATCACCTTTATTAAAATTATTTTAGAACAAATACATATTTTTAAATAATTGATTTCAACTCTTAGTATAGCTGATGCTATAGGTATGTTCCTATCCTATATTTGTAGGTATTAGCAGTAACTAGTAATTTGATTATGCTCAATTTAATTAATTTCATTACAAAATTATAAAAAGAATTATACCAAAATCCTATAATCCATACATGCCTTGGCGGGAATTTTGTAAGTCTATATATAGTTCCAACAAAAGTATACTCATAAACACAAAACTCCTATAAGTCATAAGCATCTTAGAAGAAATAGTACTTAACTGTAACTTGTCCGCTTTTTCGTCAAGATAGCTCACCTCACGTGCCTTTGATGAGCATAATATATAAATGTAATCAAATTTATTCTGATTTCAGAATTCGAGAGAACACATTATCCAGACGTGTTCGCCAGAGAGAGGCTGGCGGATAACATATCTCTTCCGGAAGCCAGAATTCAGGTAATACTAATAATCGCAGGTTTATATACATATATAAATATATATATATACTTCAGTACCTATACCAGCTACATATTATTAAGACGAAACATAAACGAAACATTATAACATGTATAGGCACATATATACTGATATAAGTATACCTATAACTTAATATATACTTCAGACTTTGAGATTAACAATTGTATTATTCGGAAGTCGGACGCATTCGTCTTCGACGGTGTTCCGTGTGTAATGCTATTAAAATATATAGTATACCTATACATTGTCATAATATGATCCACGGTAGTGCAGTGGCGGGGAACGAGTTAGTGAAAATATTATTCGTGGCGAGGATTTCCATGCTGGCGACAATGAAAACCACGGGCGATAGGGTGCGAGGTATTGATTTTGAAAAGGGGGCAACCTCCCCACACCAGGGTATTGTGTTTGTCGTGTGTACGGGTATGTGCGCTCGTGGTTGGCTGCCGCCAGTCGCCGGTACACCGCGTGTATTATATTATATGCGAATAACTGGCATTCCGGTGGTGGTGCTGCGTAGGCGTGAGATGAATTTTCATCCCTTTATAAAAAATAAAAACAGCCCTTCTCTCGCTTTTCCAAGGGGGAAGTGACGTGAGTGTAACAAGACGTCCGGAATAAAAAGAAAACTGCAGAAACTATTTGATAATATTATTACCTATACATAATAACAAAATAGATACGTACTGTATGTATCTAATATAATATAACAACGGTCGCTTTCTTCGATTTGTGCAGCGTAATTCCGTTTTAATACGATGACGGACACATAAAAACACGGAAACATCTTCTGCAAATCACCTCTCCCCTAACTACCACGTACGCGCATACACACTCACTCAGGCAATTAAGTTACGACACGAGGACGGGCGTATATATAGGCCAGTTTGATTTTATTAGCGACGGGTATATTATACTCGTATATACGATATATATTATTATTATATTTATATACGCTCGTTTATATATATACAGTAAAAATAATCTGTTTGTGCCGAGCAATTGGGGACAGTTCAATTACCGAGAACGTGCCCTCGTCCCCTCCACTACCACAGCAAAATAATATATATACACTTACACGCTCACTATAACTGTAATATACCTACTACATGTATTATAGCCGTACACAGCAGCAGTCCCACGATCACCACCAGTTAGGAAATTGTCCTCTTTGCTGCCGGACATCGGGGGAGAAAAAAAGAAAGAAGGAAAAAAAGAAACTGATTAATCGCGGACCGCCCTCACGACGATAATAAAAACCCATATGTGTGAGTGCGTGTGTGTTTTTGTGTGTACCAGGGGGTGGACATAAATTTAACGAGCACAAAGGGACCGCTGGTTTTTAACTTCCCTCGCGCCGACAATAAATTCAACGACCGTCGCGCGCAACGAGCCTGTTGAACGTTTTCGGTATAGGTAACATTAATAATAAATAATAATATTAACAACGAAGAAAAATAACCTAATTATTGACGAGACGATAAAATACTCGTTACGTTTATCGTATAAAAATGATCCACGTTGAGTTCTGCTAGGTCCAAGTCCAAAGTATATATTATATTATATAGGTATTATACTTTTATATTCAGTAATGTTTATGCTTACTATTTATGATTTTATATCACCACATTTCCACATCACTCATTATTTTAATATTTTCGTAATCATTGTCGGGAAATCTTCGTGTCATTTTGATATATCATAGGTACATGCCGTGGTATTTGTATTATATATAACACTTATATAGTTATATAGTTATTGAAACTGTATAGGATACAAAAGTTTGCCCCGAGGCATGCATGTTGCTTTTAGTATAGTATAGGTAAATAGATGCATAATATATCTAATGGTGTATAGTTTTAGTAGATACTATAGACCCGAAACGCGCTCGCGAGTCTATGTATAATGAATTAGCTATTAAAGTATAAATCAGGCGCAATACGTTTCGAAATATTTAATCAGATCCGGAATAGTTTATGTACCTACATTGGCTTCGAAATTAAATATTTATTATATTGCGAACTCGACGAACTTTCGACACGGGCACATAATATAGGTAGCGTATAGTACGCGTATGTGTACAGTGTACACACATACACACAGAGTAGTGTACGTGTGTACAGTGTACACACATATACACAGAGTAGTGTACCTGTTAATATACGACTGAATATAATTACATGTGGTCCACGTATATATATTATAATTCATATATTATATTACAGTAAAGACTCAAGTCTTAATAACTCAAATTTCAACTTTTAAGAGGGTAAAAATAAATTTAACTTGTGTATGGTTAGAGTTACACACGCACCTACCTCTAATATAACTTATTTAACTTCAAAAAAAAAAATTTGAATTTTAAATTTTAATGTACTGAAACTAATAAAATTGCAGTCTCTGTGACGTACACGGCGTACACACTTATATCATCAGTTTATGTTGTTTATAATTCTATATAAATGTAGGTACCTATAAATATTAGTATTTATATAATCAATGATGATATTATTACAACCAAACAGGGGCAGGGCGTGAGTAAAAAGAACATCGTCAACGACCCCCGGCGTCACACAATAATCGTATTTATTGTTTATATAAATGGTACATGGTACCTTCTATATTTTTGTACATCAGTGGGTGGTGTACTAGCCGGTGCAAACGATAATATATATTATAAGGGGCGTTCGTCCGCAACATTAGCGGAATTGAATATTATGTAGGGCAACCGGTCATTAGCTAAATTAGAAACATATACACGAAACCCACCACCGCTTCCATAATAATATGCTCGTCGTAGTTTTCACGGACCGGTGCGTTTGGTGAATGGTCGCACAGTCGAAACGGAATCCGTCGATCCATATGTACGCACGCTATATGTACATTCGTAATAAATCCTAATGGAAACATAAACGATCCGATCCCCACGAGCAGAAAAAAAAGCCAAAACATATGTATACACGACAGACGTATATCATCCGAAAAAAAAATAGATACAGAAAGAATAACGCATGTACGCTCGCCAAGACGCGTATACACATATATCATATTATGTATAATGTATATGTTATATATTGTGATGCCACGATGGTTTATCGCGTTGACTATTAACCTAATGAAACTTATGCCATATTATTGATGTGCAAATCATTTATTTTTTGGAATCGAATTATCTGATATTCGAGTATAGAAACCGCTGAAAATGAGCGGTGTATAGTGTATACGTATGAAAGAGGCGGGATAGTCGCAAATGTGTAGTTGCACCATTGTTGTAAACTGCATTAAATATTTCAATTACATCGTGTTAATATACAATATATAGTATTTACTTAAATGTACATTTTAATTGTCGGAAAATAAACTGAAATCTATAACTTAATTTTTCGTGCAGGTGTGGTTTAGCAATCGTCGAGCAAAATGGCGACGTGAAGAGAAATTGAGAAACCAGCGCAGGGGTGGAAGTGGAGGAGGTGGTGGAGGAGGAGGTGGAGGACTTGACCAGCAAAACGGTACACCAGCCGCACTTTCTTCATCATCCGCGTCCGTAAGTCCACCGGCCGGCGCCACGTCGAATGCGGTTGGTGGTGGCGGCGGTGGCGGGGGTGGTGGTGGAGGCCACAACAACCGGCTGGCGTCCATCCAAGCGGCTGGTTTCAACCACATGTACCAATCCATCTCGCAACCAATTGCTACCATGCCCACCGACAATTACGGGTAAGTCTTTACTTGCTGAGCTTACCAATTTAACGGTATCTAAGTTAGAAATATATCGAAATCGCGGAATTCAAAGATTTTTTATGGAAACAAAAAATATAAATTTTCTTTTGAATTCAACAATATAACAGCTCATTGCCTACATTCGTTAATAATCACTTTTTTCTTGACCCGTTTAAAGTCAAATATTATGGTAAAATAACTTCCAATGTGTATATAGGTATGTATATATACCTAACTTAACTTACATAATATAGACTATATTTAATTCGGTAGGGTTTAAAAAGGGTATTCAACATCCAAATAAAAGTTTCAACACGTCCCATAATAGTGGAAATCTGGTATAAAATGTTTACCCGCACATCATTTTACAGGTTTAATAAGTAACGAACGTGCATCGTTCAGTAGTATAGGTATTTGCGGCGATTCTCACAAGTTATTTGATGTATTATGTTTCAGTTCTATGTCGAGCATGGTGTCCGGTGGCCATCATCACCATCACCATCATCACCCGGCCAGCTCGTACCCGTACATGTTCCATCACCCGCCTCCGGACTCGTTGTACAATCACCCGGTATCGTCATCACCGCGCGTCCCTTGCCAACCCGCTCCCGCGCACTCGGTCAACGCCAACACGCATCCGGCGGCGTATCCCACTTCTACTCATCATGCGTCCAACACGTCACCCGGTGCTACAGGCACAGGTAAAAATTTATAATTATATATATATTTTTTTATTCTATGACCCAAGGTAACATAGGATATTAGGGTGTGTGGGGAGTTACGATTGGTTGAGTATCATGTAGCGTTTATAATTATAACAGTTATTATTATAACAGGCGGGTAAGGCAACGACGACATAATGGTCAGCCTGATGTATATAATAATATGGCCTAGGTAGAGGATACAGTGTTTTTGCATCAATAAAAAAAGTTTTATGCACATATAATAATATGATGATGAGTTATGTCGCAGTTGTCTGCAAAAGATGAAAACATAATCACTTTCTGCACTATCGGGTGAGGTTAATTTCACACGTTTTAGGGTGTAAATTCTCGAGTAACTTAATCAAACCACTTAAACTTTTAGCACATGAACACTCTGAGGAATATAAAAAAAATTAATTTTAGTTATAGTTTAAAATTATATACGCAATACGCATAGTTGTATCTTGTACCTATTATGTGTTTCAACTAAGCATACAGGTTAAAACTATATACGTATAATATATTATAAATTACATACGTAAAATACATACGTTTGAATCTTCCGAAACCTATAAATCAAGGTGCTCCACTGGACTTTTCGCGATTTATTTTGTACATGTTAATATGTAATATATATTTTTTTTACATGTTAGAAATTTCGTGTTTTCAGGCGTAATATCTGCCGGAGTATCGGTACCGGTGCAAATACCATTAAGCCAAGCGCCGGAACACACATACTGGTCGAGATTACAGTGAACGGATGACGGTAACCGCTGACGAGATATTTTACATATTATGTACATTACGACGAATGTTCTGAGCGATCTAATTTTTATTTTAATAAACATGAAAGATTTTTAATTGATGTTTTTACCAATGTAGGTACTGACATAATATTATATATTATATATTATATTGTAAGATATTAAAATATTACGTAATAATATTGATATTATTGTATAAATAAATTGTTCATTATAACCTTATATTATAACCACATAAACACTATACAGAACAATATACGAATATATATATATATATAAATATTATATATACATACATACATAGAATAGTAGAGAGGGATTTAGTCGTCAAATTTTAATTTTGATTCTAATACAGTTTTCTTTTTTACTTTGTTTTAATTTCTCGCGTAGTCTTACTGTGTAATAATATTGGAGTCTCGCATATCTCTAATAATAATATGTTATTTTTACGATAAATAGATTCTATAGTAGCTAATAAAGTGATCGAATTTGTCTATTCTTTTTTTTTACTTGTACATTACACAATCTATATTTGTATCGCGACATGATCTCGCGATTGTTTACAAAAAATGTGTAAAAAAACCATTATTATCAATAAATGAGAATCGTAAATAAATATTGTACAACCATGTGGACTTTGTTTATTATAAACACCTATAATTGTATGTACCTATATGATATAATTTATTATAAACTAGCAGCACGGACGCCGTTCTTATCTTCGGGATACAGCACAATAAACTTTGCGTAGAATCAGTTTATTTTTTTAACTAACTATTTGTATACAGATATTATACGGTTTCCAGAGACAAAAACTGAAAAATAATTATGAGTGATTTCACCGATTCCGTTTAGAATCATTGCTTTTATTTTTTATACTCGAAAAAGAGCTACAAATAAAATTTAAAGTATACAAGTATACAAGTAAACACCGCAATATCAAATGTCGACATGAATCAGATGAATGTCGAAATTAACTAAAATTCAGGAGACATTCGGAATTTTATTATGGCTAAGAAGTTTTTAATACATCGTTATCTAGCACAGAGGCAAAATACGATACATAGTATATCAGTATATCACTATGTCGAATATGATAAAATATCAACAGCACAATTTTTTTGTTCTTTGGAGGTTCCGGTTGTACCATCATTTCATAAGGTAATATTAATAACTACGCATACTATAGTATACAAACCGGGGTTGAACATTATTGGTGGGTTCACCAATAATACGCAACCCCGGTTTTTTCGTTCAAATTCAAATTGTTGTAAGTTGTAACTACTAACTTGTAAGTACTTACATTTGAAAAATACACGAAGTATATTATTGTGTTTGAATCCCCGTAAAGATACAAAACTTAATTTTTTCAAGTAATGACAAACCCCTTTTAACTTTTATTGTACATACCAAATACCTATCTAAATATTGTGAAATGGTTGATTTTTTGAAAATTTTGAAATACCTAGATATCTAAATCAAAATTTGAACGAGTAATTTTTAATCTACCTATTAATATAGATACAATATAGGTACTATCACTATGTATAAACCTCAGTATTTAATATTTATTTTAGAAATTCTTAAAAATTGTTTTACAAAAATATCAAATGTAAGTTATATATATTAATCTAGTATACCTACATATTTCAAAAATTTTAAAACGTTAATATAGGTTATACCATAAAAGCATAATAAAAAGTTTAAATGAATATTTTGCAAACTGATATTATTATAATTGACCTCTATCATCATCAATGCATATTATAGTTAAATACCTAAATAACTTAAGAATACTCGCTAAATTTTTTATTTATAAATACATCAATATTTTTAAAAACAATTTCATCCATTTAACAATTCACAGAAAACATGGATTGTTCTCATTTAGAAAATAGAAGTTAGTATCGTTAATGCGTACTCCTTAAATGGTGGTATACATTAAGTAGAAACTCTAAGTACTTATTTGAATAAATAAATAATTTAGACACAAAATTTGGATGTGTATGCTTGGTGGAGCACGCTGTATAATTATAGATACCTAGTACCTACTACCTACATATATCGTAAAAAAATATAGGGATTTTCAATATAACATGAAACAGTGTTGATTTCAAAGTTTCACTAAGGTTTGTGGTAAGCAGCTGTGAAAATTATAGGTAGGACGTAAGAACATTAGCAAATATATAAATAATTATAATATCCATCAGTGAATTCGTAGTTTCAGAATTATGTTTAGATATAATTCGTAGCTATACTAAAACGATGATTTGACATCTAATATTATATAAACTAATTTAAACTTTGACGAGTTTCCTATTTATATACTATTTCGGCGGATTATTGCTGATCAGTGGTATTTATTTGGGTTCCGCATGGATAAATAAGTGAAAATATTGGTTTTGATGACGCTATACAATCAATGATTGTTAGTGCCCAGATGATTATTTAGATCGCGTACCGTAAAAATTGTATAACAATAACAGGATTAAAATAATAAGTGTACAGCGTTAAAAAAAATCTTTATTTAAACTTTAAAACTTTAGACTTTAAAAAAAGTCTTTATTAACTGATAATATAGATTATTAATATAAATACATGTAATATAATAATTTATATTAATAATCTATAGTTTAAAATTCAAACATTTCAATAAATTTATATTAATTGCATTTTTTAAAACCAGCTAAATGGATCAATATAATATTCGAGCAGTAATAATTGAAAATATATGCTAAACATGAACAATATGATTGAATTCTTACAATAATGAATTCGATATGGTTCATTTCACTTAGATACCTATAATACCTATACTAGTTTTTATCATAGTTAATAATTTCATTTATTTTAAAATCAATACAATATACCTACATCATCTTAATTCTTTTCAAATTCAATAAATCGTATATCATTTTTAAATTACGTATATTATATTATTATCTAATTTTTATAAAATTTAATGATTGTAGAGTATTTGGTATAACGTATATCCACTATCCAGGGTATTTTTTCCAAACACATTTTATTATCTATATTGCATGCGGAGCATAAATAATATATCCACTAAAGTAATTAAAGTTTGGTATTATAATTTAACTAAGAAAAGTTTTTATCAAAACAGGACATTTTAAGTAGTACAACAATTTTTGAGAATTTGAAAAAGTGACCTATAAGACGTATAATTAAAAATTCCAAAAATCTAAATTTTAATAAATTAATTATTAATCGAAAAACGGGTGTGACAATGCTTGGTGAATCATCCTATATATATATACACACCACTTAGCAACTAAAATAACCACAGTATTACACCAATGGTAGTAAAGTAATAAATTGATGAGTATCGTCGGTACGATGCTTAGTATATAATATATGGTAATGGCGATGTTACAAGAAAAGAAAAGGTTTTTGTCTGATTGGAAAACTAAAAAAAAAAAAAAAAACCAAAAGCTATACGAAACGAGAATTTTCAAACTCGCGCTCACGGAAGAGAGCGGCTAAAAGATATACCGAACTAATGAAAAAATGCGAATACGTCGAAAAGGGCTGACGTGGCCAAGCGGGGCACAATGGGGGATACTCCATATGAACGGACGTCGATGATACCTATATATACAGACAACATAATAGTAAGCGGCGTGTATACGGTTATACGACGGAGTATGGAAATACGCAAAACTGAAAGAGGCTGTGTTGGGAGGGAGGAGTGGTAGAACTGCAGCAGTAAAGAATAAGAGGGAAATAATAAAAACAAAAAGGGGGCAGTGTATACGTTTAATGTTTATAATAATAATAATATGTAACCCACCAATGGATGGATATAAATATATATACACATTTTATGTATTACGGGGGCAGAACAATAATTTAAATATTTTTCTTTTTATTTAACCGTATACACTATACACAATACAGTATACAAATTATTATTTTTATACCGAGGAGAGATGCCATTGTGTTGAACCGTCGCTCGAAAACAACAAAACAATATATTATTACATCTGACTATCTGAGTATATAGTGTATTAGTATGTTGTACAGCAACAATGTTGCGTGTAGTGTATTATACATTAATTATACCATTATTAGTGTGATAGTACAAATAGTACAATGTTATATTACACTAAATACCGCAATGTACGCACGTAGAAAAATCGAATCACGCAGCGATTTTACATTTTACAAACACAACAGGCGCTATATCGCTATAATCCCCTTGAAATACAATACAATGTGTTAGTATAGCGTATTGTTTTTTTTTTTTTTTCATATAATTCTTGTATAATAAAATATTTTTAATTAGTTAATAGATTACGGCTTATCAAAATATTTGTCGAAATCGTCCAGAGATTTTTGATTTTTACAGTTTTAAGATTTAACCACGACGACGACGTGATGTAAAATGTACTATTATAATAACCTTATCTATAAATATAATTGCAAGTATTAACTAAAGTAGTTTTAACTGCAGAAACGTACCTATAAAAATGTACAAACCAATGGCACGTAGTACTAGTACTAGGTAAAGGTAAGTAGAGTTAATGAAAAATTTTAACTTGAGCTATCAAGTTATAAGGCAACGTTAAGAACGTTACAAGTTATTAACAAACAATATACATTATTTTAACTCTATAATGACAACCAGAGGTTAAAGTTAATATTGAGAAAAATATTAACTCCATTAAAAATTAAAAATCCTACTTTTTTTTTGAAAGACAACAAATGTATGACTGTATGAGTACCTATTATTAGGCAGCTATCAAATAATAATAATTATAATAATGAAAATCATTAATAATTTGACAGTTACAAAAATCGTCCAAATGGAAAGGGCTTGAACCCCCTGGCCCCCTCCTGGATCCGCGCCTGGCTTAGGCAATTACAAGTTTGTGTGGACTAATTTAATACTAGGTACACAAAAAGATTTAACTAAAAATAATTAATTAATTAGCTTTAACAACTGTGAAGTAAAATATAGGAGCCAGGAGGAACCTATGTTATATATTTTATAAACAAGATTTCCACTTAAAGGGATTTGATACC
>NC_042496.1:25727506-25731200 GCF_005508785.2 Acyrthosiphon pisum
TTGAAATACAAAAATGTTCAAATACTCTTTTTGTATATGACTTTTTCTGGAATTTGGGAGATAATATCAAAAATGCGGGAAAGTCGATTTCAAGTAGACTTGATGAAAAATTCAAATCTGTTTTCAGAATTCTTATCGCTTCATTAGATCGATTGGTATGTTTGGCAAAAAACACGTCTAAAATACTATGTCACGCGTGTGTTAGACAAAAACAGAAAATCACGGTATCGAATCCCTTTAAGTGGAAATCTTGTTTATAAATATAACTTATGTTTCTGTTCAAACGAACTGGAAAATGTCAAGTTGTTAAATAGATTTTTTAACTATGGTTAGTTATTTACATAAGACATGTGTTAATTCGAATATTAACTAACTAGGTTAGGTTAGTTAGGTTCCTAACTATAAGTTATTAAGTTTAAATAAATAACTTTTTAAATATAGGTATATACCCATAGTTAATATTTTCCTGACTTTCTTTGCTAATAAATATATATAGTTTTCGGGTTTTTTCCTTCACAATTGTACGTTGTTAAGTTAATAAATTGTCTACTACTTATACCTATATTTTTCGTAAATGTAGTAACATTTACGACAAATATAGGTAAGCGCCATTTATAATTTTTTGTCGATGATAGGTCAGTACCTAGATGGCTAGATATAAGTTAAATTACTTAAATGAATTGTTGATCCAAATAAATGGTTCTTTGTTTTCAGACTTGTTAAAACAATAATTATAGTTCATTTTCATTATTGTTACGTTAATAATCAAGATAGTGAAAGTTTTAAATATGACAGCAATAATATTTACTTAACTCTAGTGCAATAATACAATTAGTTAAAATTACTGAATTACTGTATAGGTTATATAAATATATATATTATGTATTGGATGTACCTAATTTGTAATCAACAATAACAACAGTTCTACATCGTAATAGTAAATAGACAATAATTATAACACGCAAATACGCAATAAATCATAATCACTCATAGACATTCCGACATTCGATTAATGTTAAATTTTAATTGGATTAATATTATTCTATCCTAAAATGAATGTAGTCGTGTGTATATGATATTTATTAAAACTCAAAGTAATTGTTTAGTTATTAATATTGTTTTAAGAAAGTTTTTTTTATAATATATATAATGTATATTCATAATAAAATGTTACAAATATTAATCTTTCCAATTATTAGACTTTATAATATATAACCTAGTAGCCAGTAGGTACCTAATATGGTTTGAGAAATTGAAAATGTTAATTATATAATATTATATCTAATATAGTGATATATATTATATATTATATTAATATATTATTATTATTTACTATATCAATTAAAAATAATGATTAATTAATGTTGTAACTTTTTTTTAGTTAATGTTATCCATAATTAACAGATTTATATATTTTTCGTCGTTTTTCCTCAAAATCATATAGGTTATTATTTTCTCCGTTTATCACTAATAGTGATCATAGGCGTGCGCAGACGGGAGAGGGGAGCTCTAAAAAATGTCCGAATCGAGGATTATTGTACTAATTACTACTGTAAAAGGGAGTGACTTCGGATATGTGGGATGAATTTGGACAACACCATGTTTTTTTAGTTATTTTATAATTTTAGAATACACGTTTAGTATAAAAGATGAAAACTGATACTCCACGTTAATATTTATTATAACCTCCATAGAAAATAATATTTATTTATGATATAATTTTGTCATAGTACATGTTATAGAGGTAAATACAAAATATATTTTTTTATTTTTAAAATACAGAACTACATTGACAACTGTAGCCAACAACAAATAGAAATATTTGATTGCAGTTTTCGGTAACCTATACTCGTTAACTTGTCTGTGTTAATTGGTATATGTGCAAATTGTTAAGTTACTTGATCTTACGCTGTATAGTGTTAAATTGTCTTAATTATTACCAAAAGTGGGGTGACTTTGGATAACACATTACTATGCCCAGATCATATGTCAACAATGTAGGAGGTCGTCCGTACATAAGAATTATAATCCTAATGATATTTAAAATGTCGTTAATGGTGTTATTTATAAAAAATGCTAACACAATAAGTATAAAAACAGAAAAATAAAGAATTATTTTTTTAGAATATTAAATAAATTATGTTGTATTTGCAATAAATGTATGGGGTCTTTGTCTTTTTATTTCAATTTATTAATTTTTTTTTAAAATGTCTATATTGTCCGAACTCAACCATTGTAATTATAACATAGGTTTTTAATAAAATCTAATAGGTAGGTACGTGTCCGAGTCACCCCATTTTACGGATCACTCCGGACAAAATTCAACTTTTTAAAAAAGTGTGAACTTTAATGATCTTAATGATTATTCTTCTGCTTTATGATCTTTTTTTCACTCATTATCATGGTATTTTATTTACTAGTTCGGTATAATATGTAAAAGTTTAATGTATAGGTAATAAGAATATTCTGTTTTTTTAGGTCTAAAATATTCGTTATTTGTAATTACTATTTTAACAAACCTATGTGGTATATAATATTATCTACAATTTACAATCGTGAAATAGCGTAAATATATAAATATAGTACCTAGTTGATAAATGATAGGTACACTGTGATAAAAAAAAATAGTCCACTAGCTAATATAGTGGATAGTAGAGTATTCTGTGATAATAATAAATCATTTGGTCGATGATAACTGATTAATTAATAACTTTATTATATTTATTCACAGATATCTATACTATGAGATTAAAACCACAGAATAGATGAAATTTCATCTATTTTGTGTTAAAACTGGCTTCACTTTTTTCATGTAAAATGTAAAAATATTTGTTATCTAGTATATCATAGATATCTATGTATTTATTAAAGAAAAATCCAGAGGCCGCAGCCCCCCCCCCTCGTGCGCACGCCTATAATAATGATTATACCATAGGCGCCGGCAGGAATTTTGTCAAGGGGGTGCATCGTGCATAGTATACGCCGATTTTTAAATAATGTATAAATAATTTTAGTTAAATACGTAGAAATATTTTTCGTCGACAGTCGTGTGTCCGTGTGTGTATATCTCAACGTGCTTATTATTTTAGTTCTTACGTAAAATTATTAATATATAAAAATGAGTGACATACGAAATTTTTTGTAAAAGAAACGCAAGATAGAATTAAGTCCATCAAGTATAAATGAAGCCACAACATGGTATGAAATGTGGAATAATGGTGAAAAACCATTAGATTCTATTGAATACTTAGATTTGATCGAAATGTCAAAAGATTTTTATCCAGCTGTAGCCGACGCAATCAAAATCGGAGCAACTCTTCTAACAACAACTTGCAGCATTGAACGTTCATTCAGTACTTTAAGACGAGTCAAGACATGGAACAGAGCCACTATGTGTGATAACCGATTGTCCGGATTGTGTATGATGAGTGTACATAGAAAAAGACTAGGAGAGGATACCAAATTCATTGAAAATTCAATTGAAGAATTTGGAAAAAAACCTAGGCGTTTGCAATTATTATTTAAAAAATAATTATTATATTACATAATATAAATAATATATTATATAGACAATATTGTAAAATAAGTATAAATGTATAATAATAAATAATAGAAATAATGTAGATAATTATGCAAAATAAAATAGTTTTAATACCATTCAATTTTTTTAATTTAATTTTTTAATTTTTTTTTT
>NC_042496.1:25731250-25749119 GCF_005508785.2 Acyrthosiphon pisum
CCCCCTTGCACCCCCCCTCACGGCGCCCATGGATTATACTATAATATATATTATGCCATATAATGTTTATTATTTGTATTCCAAACTGCAATAGCCCGATTATGTATCATCTAATTCCTACATAATAATAGAAATTATAATAGGTACCTATTATATTATATTTCGGATACAAACATTCCAATGCAATATTTCGATTTGTATATTACACAATCACTTTGTCCGATTAACTTCTGCAAATCCTATATTAATAATATTTGATATTATCTTATTTCCCTACAACCGGGAAGACAGAAAATTGCCTATTATTCACAGGCACTGAATGTAGATGACCTTAAATCGGTGACAGGTACCAATTATTATGGAAATCATTACCGGATTTGTACGAAAATTATTACTTATCACCGCTTTTGTGTTACACTGTGTATAAAAGTACAAAATATGTACAATTTAATACTTATATGACATTAAGTAAGCACACTTCTCTCACACTCCTCTTCCAGTCTTGTTCACTGTTTAAATGAATAAATTGTTTTTATTAATAAATAAATAGGTAAATTGTGTTGTCATCGACCGAAGGTCGAAAGCCAGAACGATTCGGATCTAGTGACATTTATTTATAATTTATAAAATGGGGGACGGAGTGGCCGAGTGGACAAAGGCGTCGTTCGCGACGCGAACCGTCGCCGGTTCAAACTCGACCACAGGTGGTATTCTTCTTCGGGCAGTCACGGTGTCCGGAAAAAAGGCCGTCATCCTCTACCCAGACATGGAAGATACTTACGGGCTACGGGTGCCCATTTAAAAATTCTGCCAAAATAAACACACACGTGTTCAAAACCTGCACTACCCTCCCCCACAGTTCCACAGGCCAATGACCCCAGTTATCGAAGCCTCAACCATAAAAAAAAAAAAAAATATAAAATATAATCCGTTGTCCGGCGAGCTTAACATGCACGTCACTACACACTCGTACAGTCCGTACATTGTAGTCCGTCCGTCGCATACAATAATTTATGTCACTTCCCGTCTGCTGCAGTCACTCGTCACGGCCCGGAAGACGTGACCACGGCTACGTTAATATCGCATAGTCGGCAACACTGCGGTTCTGTCGATTGTGCAAACCGTGCGCGCAGCCTGCACTGTAATATTGACGGTGGGGAGCAGTATACGCCCGGTGTAGTGTCGCGGTGGCGGTGTTTGTAGTGCCCATACGAAAATATTATTATCAACGCTGCAGGACGCAAATCGTGGTATCGTACAATAATAATATTGATACGGCGTTTGCCGCCGCTGCGCTCCCACCAGAATTAATGACAAAACGTTGGCGGACGGCCGACTGTATTTTCGGCACGTTTTATCGCGTCCGTCTATAACTGTTCTATTGTCTACCAATTACCAAAGACCAAAGTCCTGTTAAATACTGTTAATCAAGTCGTCGGTGTTCATATTATACTTCTGTTATCGATTCCGCGGCGGCTCGAGCAGTAGTAGCAGCTGACCGACTGGGAGTGACACACCGCGCGCGCCCACCCCACCCGGTGTCATACGGTGCGGCTCCTTGCCATCGATCGACGGCGGCGCCCGTGTTTGTGTTATGGTCCGCTTACGGTGTGTGTGTGCGCGCGCGCTTGTTCGTGTGTGATAATATCGTAACAAAACGCGAAAAACGGAACGATGACCGGTGACGAAATCGCGGACATGGTACGGACTGAGCGTACGACTGTGCCCGACATACGGTCGGCGATCGTCGCAAACGCCTAAACGGTGTGACGAACGACACGACAGGAGAGGCACCTGAGGGCAGGGACTTTCGGCGGCGACGATGGGCAAGGATCACGACCTGGTGATTGCGGCCAAGACCGGCAATCTGAACGCCGTGGAGAAGATACTGGTGCAGAAGGCCAAGAGAACGGGACCGCTGGCTAGGTGAGATGATAATTGATGCTATTCACCTCCTAGAAAATTGAATAATAAGACGTTTTGAAGAAAACTCGTACGATGTCTGTCAGTGTGTACCTTATACATATTTTATATTTTGATCTTTGATCGCGATAGGTGCCTATAGCCGCCAGCTGGTATAGGTAAATACTTTGCAATGCTTCGTGATAATGATATTAACAATAATTTGTAGGTGGAGGTAAATCTCATCTACGGATACTGCAATATATTCGTGTCTATACACACGTTTGTTTTTTTTTTGTTTGATGGTCGTTAAGAATTTCTCGATTAGAACGACTGTTGCTCAATGGAATTTCAAAAACCTGTTCTTGAGTTCACAGGAATTGAGTAGGTACCTACTGAATTCATGAATTAAATTTTTTTTAAATTCGCTTAGGCGAGGGGGCGGGTTACGTACGTCAAATTATGCCCCGATAAGCTGGAACTAGAGGAAAATAAACTCGTGATACGCGGCCACGGAGTGTTTAATCATTTCTTCCTCTCCGGCCTATGGTATATTCGACAATTTTATAAGGATTTTGTTAAGTATCAAACCGTTTCAAAAATGAAAATACTCGACTTACGGTTATCAATGGTTTCTCAAAATAGGTATAATACCTATTATATACCTGCCCTATATATACGTTTTAACCCTCAACGTTCCCCATCACGTCACCCGTTTTGACACCGTATCCTCCTCTTTATTCTGACTAATGTTTCACCGATAAAAACCCTTGTTTAACACTCATTGGCTACATAATGAATCAAACCACTATTGTATAAAACGTATCATATTGTTGTCATTTAAGTTAAAACGACGTTGTTAAATGATGAGATATTATTACAATATGATTCACAGATGTTTAAAATAATTCATCGTAATAATAAACGTACAAATCGATAATCGAGCTATTCATATTAAATGTTTCAAGTATTTTAATAAACTTCAAACGTTTATGCTATTACATCCAGTACATTTTATGGATCTTAAACTACTCTCTAGCATAAATACACTTGAAAGATCAGGATCAACAAGTTCAAAAGTATTTAATTCTTAAAACTATAAATTAACCGTAAAATACAGTTATTTTACGATATATGTGGCACGATCGATGTTTGCACGAACTCGTCGTCAACAGTTAAAAGTAAAATATTCTACTGAACGATATCATGTTTATACTCGTGTTAATGTTTATGTTTATAATATCATTACATTCTTCAGATATTAACTATGGTCGAATCAACAGATTGATATTTGACCTCAATTTAGAAGTTCAGCATCTTCGACTGATAAATGATGTACTTAAAATTATTTATGGTTGTTACTCATTATACTAGTATTTAGTTTATTACTGTATGTATTAGTATACTGTATTCTTCCGTTCACTAAAAACAAAATCACAAATCCTTAAAATATAAAAAAACGAAGTAAGACAGGTTCTCCCGTCATATTATGTGTGCCTTGTTAGTTGTAGTTTGTTCACATTCGTCATTCGTACGAATATTTGAACTACGTATAGGACACACAATCTTGGCACTTCATATTCCTTAAATTTAAAATTAAACATTTTAATGAAACCACTAAGAACTAGGTCGACTTAATGGAGCGACTTATTTTTTGTAACCCTACAATAAAAATATTTTTTTTTGTTTGGTTTTTACATCGTAAAAATATTAATAATTGCTACTATATGAAAATTAATTGAAACTCTGCGTGTTTATTTTGTTTTCCGAGCAATAAATGTGTTGATTTTACAATGATAACTATGTATTTTTTAATTTTTTTTGTGTACCCCTTTTCTAGTAGAAAACATACGGTTACGGTAGGCGCCGAGTTTAGGTACCTCGTCGTTGAGTAAGTAATTGTAATGGACGTGTTTAAGTTGAATTCAATGACAAATTAATGTTTATACGATGAAGAACGTTTCTGCGCGGAGACAGTCTAACTTTTTGGTATGATTACCAATCAATGATTTTTATAATAAAATTATAAATTCTACAAATAATCGTCTTTTTTTTTCAACTATTTAAAAAAAAAGTACTGAGAAATCTCTACTTTTGTCCCCCCAAAGTACAAACTACATTCTATTTGCTACTAGAAAAAGTGTATTTAGACAAACAAACGAAAAAAATCATATATTATAAAATCGCTCCACTCAAAATCTAAAATATACCTATTATACGAACATATTTTGTGAACATTTTAATATTATTATATGATATTAAAATAATTATTCGTCAACCAAAAAGTTAGACTGTCTTCGCTAAGAATTGCTTTTCTTCATTGTACACAATGGTTTAAAGTTTAATTCTATTAAATTTAACACATCAATTACAATGACCTACTCAATGACGTGCTCGATGACATACTACACTCGATATCCATACCAGGGCAACGTTTTTTTTTTTAATATTAATTATTTTATGAACAAACTCTATATGACATATTTCGATATTTTTAAAGTGTCCATGATCATTAATTGCATTAATCATTTTTAACCCTGCGAAAAAAAAGATTTGAAGATCACCTATATTAATTATAGGTGACGTGCTAAAATAATATTCACTTGGCAAATTATACTTTTTGGTTTATCTGCTTTTTTTAGATTATATGGACAACAATAGTTTGATTTGCCTATTCTCTTTACTTTGAGATTATTTTATTATTATATAGGTACATAATAGCAATATCATATAGATATCATCACTCGAACACTCGTTTCTCCGTTAAGAAGATAGGCACAACAATAGCAAGAGTGAAATTGATCATAGAAACTTGGAAATATTCAAATATGTAATATAATTTTTAGCATAAATATTAAATCGGGTACCTATTAAATTTAATTATTATTTAATTGGTCGAACATTAAAACTTATTACAAATTTGTAAAATACATAATCTAATCTAATCTTACGAAATTAAAAGCAAAGGTGAAAATTAAAAATTGTTTATTGTAATTATTACGTTATAAAAAAAGATATACTTGAACCACACTATAATGGTATACATACTCAAACATAAAACTCTTAAAAAATCTCATTTAACGAATGCAATTAAAAGAATAATTAATACTACTTGAATGTGAAAGTAGTTGGAAAATTGTACTACCTACAGTAAAGTTGTATAATGCTGATATATTGTTCTAAAGAAAAATCTGATATAACCAGATGAATAAAATTCGAAAAAAGAAAAAAATAAATGACCTTTGATGTTGGTAGTAAAATTTATTTA
Organism: Acyrthosiphon pisum; assembly: GCF_005508785.2. Lineage (NCBI taxonomy): Eukaryota > Metazoa > Arthropoda > Insecta > Hemiptera > Aphididae > Acyrthosiphon > Acyrthosiphon pisum. The sequence continues at coordinate 25,736,421 of NC_042496.1, forward strand.
TTTTTAATGAGCGTCCTGTATAGAGACGTATTATATACTTATACTGTATAATATATACTCCCTGACTAACGTCTAATGGAACTAACTAACGTCTAATGTTTATGGAACGTTTCGGTTGCATTACGTTGTCTTATTTAATTTGATAAACTGTACCTATTTGTGATTTATAATCATTATAAGTTATACCATAGCAACACATTTAATTATAATATATTATGTTCAGGTTTATATATTATATAAGTACATACTATTTAAGTACTTTTTGTAAAATTAACTCAATAGCAGTTTCAGACGGTTTACCAATGAACATGTTGTGTGCGACGTGTCCTTAGTAGGTAGCCAATAGATTTAAATTCTGTTAGCTAATTACTAATTAATTAATATCGATCTCGTAAAATATTATAGCCGCGACTTTGCTTCATATGTGCATGCGCTCGCTTACACAATGAAAGAGATTTCGAACACATTATGAACACAAATTAATAACTCGGTTAACAACGCACTTTCAACGTACTGCCGCCGCTATATTTAAAACAAATAAACAATGAGTAATAACTAATAACTAATAAGCAATAAATAATAACTGATAGTGTTCATAATATAATAATATTACGATTGCACATTACGCGTCATTACACATGGGGATCAAGTCAAGCGGCCCACGGCCCAACCTAGTCCATTCATAGTGATTCTATTAAAATCTCGATTAAAATTAAACATTAAGTCTATTAGGTACCATTTACAATTATGAGATGCAGGCTTGCAGCTATGTCTATGTATTGTACTGTTTTATAATATTTTGTTTTTTGATTAAGAATTTCCTTTATTTACAACACCAACAGTTAGTTACTACATTTTAGTAGGTACCTATATAATATAGTTCGGAATAAAAAATCTGTTAAATGTATTAAGTATATTTTGATTTGTTGTGTGTTAAATGTACGTAACTAAATTGTATTTTATTTAATGTCTTTTATGTGACTCGAAAATGAGACTTTTATCAAAGAATGAAAGTTACAAATTTGTATCAAAAAGTTTAGTAGTTAAAATATATAACTTTAAAAGTTTGTAAATTTGTATCAATGTTTTTAAAATAATATATAGTTTAGGTAGGTAATTACAGTTAATTATAGTATTCACTATTTTCGCTAATAAATAATAATAATAATAATTGATTTTAGGCTCTTCGAATTTTGACAATTTATGTATTTAAGCGAGGGTAATGTTTCGTATATTGTGAAATTGAGACACAAAAGCCCAATTTCGACAAACACATTTTTTGCAGAAGATGATAAGAACTTTTTAGGTAGCTAAACTCTTGTATACATATATATATATATGTATATATATATTTATACTGTTACACATTTCATCGCTTAACTTTAAGATTTAAATAGTATAGGCATTAAAAGTATTTTTTAAACATTGAAATTGAACTCCTGTTTATAAGTGTTTCATTTCATAAATTATTTACATAATTATTGATTATAAGTTATAAATTAAAATTTAGGGACATTTATTACTATTATCTGCGCTCAAAACTATTTTAATTTATACAGCAGCTATGCCGCTATGTATGGTTTTAAACTAAATAAATAACCAAGCTTTATATTTTACCGTTTAATAGTTCTTTTTTTACATTTTTTACTGTTGAAATATATAGGTAGGTGCTACACGTTGATGGTTAAATACTTAAATGTCCTTATCGTCAAACCAATGTTTTGACATATTTATAATTTGAATCATAATGCATAAATTAGTGTTCATTAATTTAGATAACAACTAAACTAAATTATTATGTGATTGCTTTGTTTGAAAATTAAAATATTATATTAGGTTTATCGAACTATTAGATTCAATTCCTTTATTTAAAAAGAATTGTTGTAACAACTTAATTTCTGTAATTCCATTGGAATGTGTTTCAATTATTGATATAAGTTATATCTGATCACTATTTACAATAAATATGTATATAATATCAATATGTAGGAATACATATTTGTATTAGTTTTATTTTTATTATAAAAATCCCGATTACAATATAATTTTATTATAAGTTATATTATTTTATTTTATTTTTATTTGTATAGTTTGAGAAGAGGTGCTGGAGTAAATACTCAAGACCAAACTGGCTTTACTGCATTGCATCATGCTTCATTAAATGCGTACAAGTAAGTGATTTATTTGATTAATCAATAATCGTACCTAAAGAATACTCAATATTATTAATACTATACCTATATGAATACAATTTACTACGTCTTGAAACGTAGAGATTAATAGTGCTAAAATAACATTATTCTAAAAAAACAAACAAAAGTGATGTATTGCACCAATATAGGTTCTATACATTTAAATTTATAAGAGATTTATAAGCTGTGTTCTATCGTCAGGGAAATCGTTCAACTTCTCTTATGTAACGAAGCGTCAACAAATGTAGTTGATCATAAAGGCGCTGCTCCACTACACTACGCTGCATGGAGGGGCAATGTTGACATAGTCCGCTTGTTGCTCTGTCACGGGCCGTCAATACCCAATGTCAATCATATGGTAATTTTATAACGCTATACATACGAAAAATTTAGGCGTCCGCAAACTTCGTTTGCAGGGTATGCAACAAAAAATTATGGCCCTATCATTGACAAATATAAAAGTGCAGTAATTAGATCACAACTTGTTGTCATTAAACTATCAAATTTTATTAGATACTTTTTATAAAACCATATTTACTGATTAATGTTTATGTCGACATTATACCAGAATAAGTGATTTGATTTCAGCTACAACTTCTTCAATATTTATTTCCGAGGCCATTTTTTGGTATTTTTAATTTGAGTACTCTTAGAAAAAATTTCTTTAAGGGGATCTAATGAAAAGAATCGCAGTGGCATACCCTGGAGACCCTATGCGTACGCCTATTGTCAAAAAAATGTTTTGAAGAGACTTAAGTGTATGTTCTTTAAATAATATGTTAAGACTAAAAATCGTGAAACTCCATTACATTGTGCTGCCGAACACGGTCATTCGGGTGTGGTAGTACTACTCCTAGAACATGGTGCTGATCCTACTATAAGAAACCACAAACACGAAACTCCTTTAGACTTATGCGCACAATATGGAAGGTAGGAATTGGTTATAAATATCTCTATTATCGTTGTCGTATGAAATACAAATAATTAAACCGGCAATAGGAATATATAGGAATATATATACTGCATTTAGCTTCTAATATTTTTTAATATTAGATTCTGAGCGGAGCAAGGGAGCTATTGTTTTTACAATGTTGTTTATTTTTTTTTATTTTTCTTTTTATATCCTGTATACAAAATTTCTTCCAGAAGGAGTGTTTCGATTTCAACATATAGCACCTTATCTTTTAGAAAATTGGATCAAGATGGACTTTAGAGAGGTCATTTTTCGATTTTCTCAATAGTTATTTAATGCCACTGGAAAAACCACCGAAATATTACGAAAAAAAGCTAAAAATGGGATTTTAATTTCTAACACTTTGTATATCACCATAGAAACGAATAAAAAATTGTAATATTTTAATATTAGTTCAACTTGATTACCTACATGATAAAATAAATAATAACAATATAAAATATCCAGACTGACAAACCATCTCCGCTCAGAATCGTTTTTCTTATACAATGATATTATATCATTGAATTCAAATTTAATACAACCATTATACAATGACCCACTTGTAATCTACTGTACAGCAGAACGACATCCACTTACCTGCTTTTTTATTTGTATACTTATTATATAATTTATATTAATTTGTATGAAATATTTAAATTTATCACTCAATTTTGTAAACAGACTAGAGACAGTGGAACTAATTATTACCAAACGACCAGAACTGATAAGATCGTACAATTCTCGTGCGGCAGGTATAATGTTTGCTCACACTCCCTTACATTTAGCAAGCCGAAATGGCCACAAGTAAGGTTTTTTGTTTAATTATTATTAATTTAAATTTACTAAGTAATAAAATATGAAATTCAATCAGGACTGTAGTAGAGCTGCTATTATCAGCTGGAATGGACGTCAACGTTCGTACTGGTAGCGGCACTGCACTTCACGAAGCTGCTCAATGTGGCAAGACCGAAGTAGCTAGAACATTACTAGACCATGGTATTAATACCCATATACGGGACATCCATAGGCGTACAGTAGAAGATCTTTTAAAACAATTTCCACCCAAAGCTGGTCCTGCTGTAGAAATAGCAGCCATGCTACAAAGTATGCAAACAATTAGTACTCTTTATTTCTTAATTTGATTCAATTTTAATTGTTTTTTTTTAAATTTCTTAAGATCACCAGTTTAATAATAATAATGAAAGTGATATGGAAACCGAAAGGAGAAGTGAAAATGGTGATTTGGTTCCCGTACCTCTATTAAGTAGTCCCTATGAAAACATGTTATCACCTAGTCCTTCTCCCACTCGCTGGGAAAAACACAAAAGTCGCCGTGTATCGGAATCATCGGCGTAAGTCTAGTATTAATTTGTTTAAAATTTTATAGTTTCTATAATTATTATAATTGTAGGATTTCCGATGGAAATTATCATTCTGGCCGTTGGTACAAAAATGAGCCTACTCCACTTTCTAGGTCCTTAATAGAATCTAGTTTTCTCTCGGGCCCTGAGTTGGACACTGTAAGTATAAGTTCTTCAACAACTTCTAGTGGTCATAGACCCGTATCTTCTTCAATCTATTTACCAATGGCTCCGTTGAATCCGAGTGCACCCAATATTTCTGTAAGTTATTTTTTATTTTATTCTAAGTCCTGTGTGTTATAAGTAGTGGATACTTTTTCAGCCTGTAGCATCAAAAAGACTTACACCAGCAGCTGATTCCCCTTCTCGAGTATCCGCTAACAGCAGTAGCGGACCATATGAATATTTATACCATGCAACTTCTGGCTCACCTTCGTCTGATCAAAGTCGTCGAGGAGAAGTATTACGTCGAGAAAAATCAGCTGATCAATATGTTGAAATGAAACTACGTCCAACTTCAGGTGAAGAGCCTGTAGCGTTAACTTCGATTTACCAAAATGTTCCAATTCGCACAACCAACCCCAGACGAAAGCTCAAAAGACACGATAAAGATCCAGGTGCAATATTGTCACGGGGCGGCTTGCAATTTAAACGTGTCGAACTAGAACCTGCTACAACTAACCAGGTTATCGTCTCCGACCATAATGGTTTTATTACTACTACCATTTCGTCATCCAGAGAAAGTTTACTCGACGGCAATGATACGCCTTCAGCCGACTGGCCTCTAAGTCCTACACATTATCGTCAACCTCCTACCCCTGATCATCCACCGCCATCACCATTGCAAGCTGAACGTAGCATACACGCTAGAATAAGACCACTAAGTCAGGTAACGTTTTCATTTATAAGTAATATAAGAATTGATTAAATATGAAAATAAAACAATCCATATATGGATTATCTAGATTTATAGTAATCTAAAAAGAAAATCAAAAGATATGGAAACAGAAATCGAAGAAGATTTATTAGTGATTACTTGGGTACCTGAGTCTCATGCATTATTAACAGATAAAAGTGTGTCTACCTCTGAAGAAACTGCCGTAGAAGAATTTGTAGGGGATGCTACCTTTGCAGGTTAGTCAACTGAAAAGTAAATGAATAATAATTTTTTTTCAAATAAAATAATTTTAAACAGGATTATTAAGGGGATCAATCAATAGTAATAGAGCAGAAAGACCGAAGACTTTACGTAAGTTACGTACAGTATATGACCCTCCGGTCATAGCTCAATCACCTGGTTCCGCAGAAGATCAGTCAAAAAGTTCTAACACCATGTTGAGTCCGTTTGATGAACAAGAGGAATGGGCTAAAATTTCTGATTTAATAACGAATCTAGGAGGCGGAAATGCTAAGGAATCTATGTGTAATGAGCTTGAAAAAGAATTCCAAGCCAGGCTAGGTAAATTGTCTTGTCATTTATATGGTGTTCAATCGTATTTTAACACATGGAATATCGTTTTAGGATTAAATAGATCTGATAGTAAAGACAAATCTCGAATAAATGGTAATGATAGTCCATTGACGGTCGAATCATGGTTATTCGGATTGGGTTTCCAAGACTTTGTTAATGCATTCATTGAATTTGGCTATGACAATTTGGACTTTATTGTAAGTATTACACAGAAAATTAAAAATTGATATAATATTACATAGTTTTCACATTTGAAATTATATTTTGTTTTTATTTATGGAGATTTCAGTTAATAGACATTCTATTTATAAAAATATATTATAATATACGAATTTGTCAGTTTTTATTTTAGTTTTAAAAACGAATTGATATGATATATATTACATAATTTTTACAACTTAATATGTCCATCGAAGTAATTATATTTAAAATATTTATCTATTAAATTATATTTTTAGTGTGGCGTATTAGTAGAATCAGATTTAAAAGACATGGGTATAGAAAATGAAACCGATCGAACAAAAATTTTAGAATCTGCTAACGATTTACCATGCTTAGTAAAAGAATTCTGGTCAAAACGTTATACCAAAGATACGCCTAAAGCAAAAAGCAAATCCATTGCTGATCTAGACCAAGTTGACGACGAAGAAGATGCCAAACAGATGGAAGAATGGTTGACTAGCATTGGGCTGGCTTGCTACATAGATACGTTCCGAAAACATTTGTATACGGATCTTGAGAGAATAGCGAGAATTTGGGAAGTGGAACTCACTGCGGTGCTAGAAATCAACAAGCCTGGTCATAGAAGAAGAATACTGTCATCTGTCGATAACAGTAAGTCCCAGTTACTTCAAGCTGTTTCTGTCGGTGATGGTTTAAACGATATTGGCAACGATCTCAAGCAATTGGTAAGTTTCCATAAACTTAATGGTTTTAATTTTAGTAGTTTCAAATTTTAGGCATCTATTATTGTATTCGTTAAATTAATTGTGGTATGCTACAGAAAAACAATATTCAGTCACTAAAAGAAAAAGTTGGTTCAAAACATTCGGTTCACGTGGCGTCCGGCACTGTTACGCTCCGGCACAACCCTAAAAAGTCCAGGCATGCTCCTCTTCCACCACCATTACAAAATTTTTCTAATCGCAACAACAATGAACTCATAATCAGAGGACCTTCAGAACTGCTTTTTGGCGTTCCTTCTACGCTAATCACACAGTGGAGACACCAGCCAGCGGCGCTGGTCACCGGAAACGTCAAATACATAGCGTCGGTAAGCCTGTAATAAAATAAAAATAAAACAGCATGAACGTATTATAGATATAGAGAAAAACATCGTGGTTGGTATATTTTATATTCTAGTATTTGGGTTCCACCGAGGTAAAAGAACCCAGGGGCACGGAGTCGACTAAACAGTCTATTCAAAAACTTAAACACGCTGTGGCCAGTGGCGCCCAACGGACGTTGCCAGAAGTGGCGCTAGTGATATCATACAGAGGTGTTCGGTTTATGGACCCCATGTCGGGTAGTTTGGTGTGCGAGCATGAGATTCGCAACATAGATTGCGCATGTCAAGATGCGGACGATTTGAACCATTTTGCATATATTACGAAAGACCATCACACCAGTTCACATTACAGTCACGTTTTCAGCGTGTCTTCCATGGTGCGAATTTTGATTATTGAATTTATAATCAAATTTATACTTCTGGTGGCGTGTGTACAAAACTATTATCTGTTCGTTGTTACAGGACCAAGCAACCGAAATTATTTTAACACTGGGTCAAGCGTTTGAAGTTGCCTATCAAATGGCGCTCAAAGGTCAGACCAACGCGGGCAATCGGAACGGCAATAACGGTCACACTCGGTCACACTCGGCCAACCACATGTTGCCGAACATGATCACCGGTACTCGGGACGGTCGGAGCAGTTCCCATCAGCACGCTAGATCACATTCCGTGAACGAGATCAAAGTGAATGGTATCCAAAAAGGCGAGTCGAACGAAAAGTCTTAATATTACTCGTAAACATATATATATTTAGAAATTTCAGCAAAACATTATTGAGTTCAAACAGTTACCAAATATTTTCATATTTTCAAATGCGTTCATATATATAATATATATATATATAAGTGCATACCATAAATACGCATTTTTTTCTTTCAAAACGCTCAATATTAAAACAACATAACATGCTTGATATATTATTACTCTTTTTATAAGAAAATTCAATCTAGCGAACAATTTGTTTTTAAAATATTTATTATTTTTCTTTAAACGTAAACATGTTTTGAAGCATAAGTTTTGTTGTTTATAATATCAGATTTTATGATATTTATTCATATCTCGTATTCTCTTGTAGATTGTTAGAAAATATTAGCCTAATACGTCTTATTTATAATTAATTTATATTTTATTAATAATCTTAACTTCAAGGTTCACTAACTTAATATTATTAGATAGGTGCTAAGATCATACTGTTTAAGGCAGGCGTTCCTATTCGACTTAATGATACAATGCATCAGCCATAAAAATAAAATCGAGGCCAAATTTGATTTTACACCCAATTTTTTGTGATATTTATAAAGCCTTTTTATATTATTTGTATTATTATTTATTTATTATTTGTATATATGACCAATGTTATCTCAATTTTTTATTGTAATTTATTTTTAAGCGAGGTTTTGAACACCAACAAATCTTCATTACTTACCCACGTTTTAGATTACTGTAATTTAACATATCCTCGTGTGTGAATATACGCATTCAAATCTCTAAATATCCATCTTTTGGGCCACCACCACCTATAGTATTTGAGTTGTTGAACGTTGTTTGTTTGTTTGTTCGCTTTTTAATGTATTTTATCGTAGACAAATATTTATTAGATAATATATATGATATTTACTATTAGTCGATTCTGGAATAGAACACGTTAATATTATAGTATTATATAACTATTATTATTATTATTATTATTATTATTATGTACATGAGACCGTTGCTTATATTTTTAACATGTACGTTAATCCATGTCACTGAAATTAATTTTGTTAACCGGTTGTGAACATGTGTGCCATTCTACAATCATTGTTGTGAAATTTAACCCCCAAAGATAAAAAAAACCAAATATACTTACATGTTGTACGTTAAATTGATGCCGATTTTATTTTCACGTCCACTATCCGTTATTATCCTTTGAATATGAAGTTTGGAATTTATAGGATACTGTATACAGGCATATTAATATTAATGATCATTGATCATTTAACACGCAATGTTGGATCGAACATACGTGCCTATATATTCTTTATAAAGGCCTATTGCCTGTAATAAACTCCTTGAAAACAGATCGTCAGGCTTTCGCATTATAGGTACTGTCTCATATTTGAGACATATACCATGCCCTAGACGGCATAGATGGAATACGAGGTAAGTATATCGTCTAATACATACTTATGTATTATGTATGTACAATATGTAACTTAGATGTTATCAGCTAAAATCTAAAACTGTTTGGAAATGTCAACCTGGTTACCTGCTGCAAGTTACAAACTTCTATCACGTTTTGTGAATATTCCATATTTAAAAAATGTATTCAATTGAGTTTTGATGGTCACTTTAGTAATTATTTAAGAATTTTATTTTATGTTCGTTTACTATGTAATATTACGCTTACTCTTATAACAATTCGTTTGTTTATTCGGTTGAAAAACTTGACAAGTTTTTAAGTCTCCTTGAGGCGTAGTACCACTTTGTTTAATTTAATATATATAGCTAATTTTTATCAACTCCATTATTATGTTAAAAATGTTTAAAAAGTCTCTTCACTCTTTGGAATACAAAAAACTTGAAATTTTAATGTGTCGTATAATTATACATACACTAGTTGCAGTACTATTAAAAGCCTAAAATGTGTTTATTCTCTTTGTCCTAATTACACAGGAATAATCATGTATTGTAGAGCTTAATTTTTAAGTTATTGTAAATTGGTTGTCTGGTGTAATTTAAACAAGTTGAAAGGGGTGGGGTGGAGGGCTAATGTAAAGTTATGGCAGATAAATTTGGGGTTTTCTTCAAATCAACAATACTTAAAAATCAAAAATGTGCGAGTTACGAATACTTACAGATTGAACCCTACAACTTACCCTTTGGTGTCGTAATTTGACCTAACCTCACACACGTGAACATGGGTCGCTATTAGAGTTTGTAATAAGCATGTACAAAATAATATAACCGTGACTGCAATCCCGCTGTATATAATATACCAACGCCTTGGAGGGAACACAAATTAATTAAACTATATAAGAGACATAATGGTACGCTCGGTGACCATTTTGTGTAGGTAACATGTACCTATATTTGTTATGTAGCATATAGGTATCGCATTCGTATAATTATTATTATCATTATTATTGTATAAATTATTCAAAATGGCGTGATTTTATATTCCGTCGTCGAATGGACGCCGCTTGAATTTGCATTATTATTGCGGAAACAGCATCACCCGTTGAGATACGACCGGCAGGAGAGTACAGTGGTGAGGAAAAAACACAAAATTAACGAACGTCTTTCTATATTATTTTTATATGCGATTTCATCGTCTGGCGCAGTTTTTTTTTTATATCGTCCATTTGTGTTGTCGACGCGTTGTAGTAATAATATATAATATGCATATCTACAATACTCCCCCAGGGCGCAGACGACTCGTCTCCAGGAGAAAAAAAAACCGAACCTCACCAAAAAATCTACATATTATTTTCGTATTGCTGTTATTTATATATATATATTGTACAAATATACAATCGTCGCCGTCGTCGTTATTTACATCGTTAGCTACATAGACCGTGGTCGGCGGAGGATCTAGAATTCTTTTATTTTACAATATACATAGAGCTATACAGTAAGAAGGGCGGGATCATGCAAAATAATATAAAATTTGCAGCATCGAAAACAACGAGATCTAGATCATCATATACCATATAGCATTGATTAAATATATACTTTAGGTATATTAAGTACTAATAAGTATATTTAATCAATGACCATAGTACGTTTAAGTAGGCATACCTACCGACATCTATGCTTTTGCGGGAACAGCATAGGCGTATCTAAGGGAGCGGGGGGCTAGCACCCCTCTTTAATTTGTGAATATTAGCCCCCCAGAAATATTGTTGTCTATCTCGTTCAAGTCAATTATGCTTATTAGTAACTATATTGAACTTATGGGGAATAATAATAATAATAATAATATTGTCACTATAGTATTTATTTATCAAAATCATGCCCATTTTATCATGTATTTTAACAGTGCGTGTAATAGTAATAATAGCCAATACGATAAAATTATTTATTTACTTTATTACATAAATATCAATAATAAACCTTGTTGATTCTGTGATTTAACATTTAAATAATATAGTAATACATTAATGAATGTATTTATGTAGAAATATTCAGACATGAGTTAGGAAATAATCAAAAAACAAATCATCTCCGACGTATAACGAACGACAAACTCTTACTGGTCGATTTCTTGTTTATGTAATACTTTTTATAAGCTGAACTGCTGGAGTGTCGTAATTATTTATTGTTTTTATTAATACAAATATATATTTTAGTTGTATTGTAATTATTATAAAAGTACCTACTTATTAATGATACCTATACTTAAATACTTAATCATGTATAATATGTCTTTATGATTATATAGTTATAGTCTTATAGACTATTGTTACATATGAGATTAATAAGGGTGCACTTACTTTGTGATTGTGATTGATATATTATCATTACAAGTGTATACGTATACAGATAAACCTCTCATGGCCTCCATTTTTACCTTTAACATTACATTTATTTGAGTTCTGAAATTTTAAGTACAAGTACTTACTCAAACACAACATTTTCAAATGGGTAGGTCGTAGGTACCCTACATAGATTTTAACGTCATTTAAAAAGCTGGTGCCTACTTGTAGCAAAAATAACTTATTTTTAAAAACGGATACAACCTTTTTTCTGTGAATTAATAAACTGATGATACTTTTTATAAATATATTTATCGATGTACCGATGTACCTAATACGAAATTAAGACTAAGTAGCATTTTATTATAGATACAAATTGGAAGAGACTAGATACTAGAATTAATATTATTGTTAGTGCATACATTGTAATACCTCAAACTACTCGTTCAAATTTTGATTTAAGTATATCAACATTTTCAAAAACATTATCTATATCGTAACAATTTAAACAAAAAAACATAGTTATTATTCTCAAATAATAAAATTGTATAGTCATAGGAAACTCCTTAAATGGGTAGTTAAATAACATAACAAATTTAAGTAAGTGAAAATACGTGATTACTTAAATATTGGATTGAACATAATTTTAATATTTGCATTACTTACTAAATTAACAAAGGGACCGAGTTTATTTAGAAAAAGGTGGGTAAGTGGATGTCGCTCTGCTGTACAGTAGGTTAGAAGTGGGTCACTGTATAATGGACAGTATTAAATTTGAATTCAATGATATAATATCACTGTATAAGAAAAACGATTCTGAGCGGAGACGGTATATCAGTCTATGTATTAGACATATATATACTTATCTATGGTATTAAAAAAAATTGACCTATAATAAATTCCAATTAATCATATCATAATATCTATTAGGTACTTATAAGTTATAACGCGTATACATCAAACCATGGTAAAATC
>NC_042496.1:25749203-25754370 GCF_005508785.2 Acyrthosiphon pisum
TTTTTGAACTTTAAATGTTATAAAAAAAAACCTGTGACTAACGATTTTTAATATTTTTCATCTGCCTTTGAACAATATAATAGGAGCCTTCTATTAAATTTTCAAGCTTTTTTATCCAACAAATAAAATTTTATTGATATTTTTAGAAAAAAAACTAAAAAAAAATGGAAAATGAAAATGTCCGTAAAGAGCTCAAAATAAATCAAAATATTTTGAAAATGTTATGGTGTATAGAAAATGCTAAGATAAACATTCAGTCAAAATTTCATATATCTACGGTCATTTGTTTTAAAGTTACACCAAAAACCAAAATCGATTTTCTCGAAAACAGATTTTGCGTAAAAATTCCCGTTTTTCCTTAATTTTTCTTTTGTTTTTCACGGCGCGTTTGAAAACTATTGGAAAAAATTTACTTTTGACCCCCCAAAGTACCAACTAGATTCACTTTCCTATCAGAAAAGGTACTGTTGAAGAAAATCCAAGCACTTTTACTGTCCTAAAACGTGATGACAGACACAAAAAAAAATAAAAAAATAAAAAAAAAAATAAAAAAAAAAATAAAAAAAAAAACACACATCATTGTAAAATCAATACATTCATCGTTCCACTCAGAATCTAAAACCAATTTTAATAAAAAAAAATTTAATTTATGTGGATTGAGTTGGTATTTGTATACTACATAACAGTAGATATAGCATTGGGACCCATAGATCTGCTTTCAACTTGATGAGTTTGAAAAAAGGTACCCACCTGTATATACCTAATGCCGTGCAGAAGCATACCATACAGCGTGTGGGCATCGCGCTCACGGTTTAAGAAACAATATTTTGAATTTTATTGTTTCGTCAATAGGTACCTCACATTTCACATTTTACATTATACTATAATTATACAAAAATGAAAAATGCGATATGATGAGGGTGCGACACTGTGCTTACATCCACCGCAGCCTCGTCCAGTCAACCCGTCTTTATGTACGTATATATATTTTGCATATAATAATAATAGGGGAGGCAAAGGACCCACAGGCTTGGCGTACGTAATAATTCGCGAATCACGGAATCGCATGTACCCATCCATACTGCTATAACATAAATATAAAATATATAATGGATGACGCTTCTTTGTGGCTCGTCAGCGTCGCGTGTACAGATAAAATGTATATTTTTTGCGTTTTATTATTTTTGCTCGCGTACCCGAAACGCGCCGGTATTTTCATCGCGCATAGACGTATGGCCATTAGGGAAATGGAAACCAAAGGAGGAGGAAAAAGAAACCGCGACAACGGTTATTATATGTATATCTGTAGGTCTGCAGCAGACCTCCTCCCACTGTCTTCCATAGTTGCGGCGCGATGCGTATTATTATTATTTTTTTGATTAAAAGCGTTTTGAAAACGAAAAAGCCTCTCGTGTGTGTAGCACAAAGTAAGTGCGCCGCTGAAAAAAATAATGGGAGCGTGTACACGAATAGCGCCGCCCACGCGAGTAGGTTTAATATAATGTATACCGTTCCTACATATATTATAATATAATATGCAATATAAACTTTACACGATGTGTGCGCAGTGTATTGTATATGATTGCTTGTGTGAGTATAGATCATACAAAAAATTAAGGAGACCGTAAAGACCCCTGAACGTAGATAGAAACGATATATACTCGCGCTAAATATTATAATGTATAATTATATCATAATTTTAATTACGCGTGTACGAAGACACAACCAAGACAAATAAAATATATTTAGGTACAGAACGATCACTTATTATGTCATGACTTATTAGTTGTACAATAATAATTGATTTCTCGTACACTCCTACAATGTAGTACCTACCACTATGAAGTGGACTTAAAAAAAATCCTATATAATGACGCCTATACCTACAGACGTCGATTTTTGTAGTAGTTTGTAGTTACAATCGATATAGACACAGTGTCGTGATTGAATTCGATACAATTAGTGGCATTTACTAGGTATTTATGAAAACATAAAAATTAACAATAGTATGAAATAAAATATATAATATAACCTACGTTATATTTTACTAAATTATTATTTTATTTTGACGCCACGGCGTTATAAATAAACCTACACTACAATATTTGGTTTTTTTTCTATTATAATAGAGAGAACTTCCAAACTATGAAATATCGTGGGCAACAACAAAAAAAAATCGTATCAATATAAAGATAAATTCGTTAAATGGAAGTTTCGCTGTATTTATATATTTTATTATTTAATACATTTGGATACTTCACTATACTATGTGTCAGCTGTGCACAGCTGTCATATTTAGTCTTTTTTTCTGAACCAGTCGTCACTATAGAATATACATTAATCCATTCAAGCCACGTGGGACCGCGTAACAGTGGAGTAAGTGAACATTAAGGATCTGTGTCTAAGCTGCAGTGGACGTAGACGGTAGATCGGATCATAAGTCGATCCAAATTTTTTATAATATACATACTGTATAAATAAATATGAAAAATACAAGACAGTAAAATGTTTTATTATATTTTATATAATGATTATTTTATTATAGTCTTATGACCTTATTATAGATACCGTCTTTTTTGTTTCGTGTTACCAAGAGCCAGGGAAGGAACCGCCGCCTTAGCATGACTTCTCCTCTGACCCCCATCGTTTATTGACAAACAACAATACAGTACGATAGTTTTCCCCCGCGATTTGACAAATACACCTTAACGTGGGCTAGTGTGTAAGTTTATTGAAGATACCTATTGTTAGGAATATTATTACCAAATTGATTGTATTTACCTAAATACATTTTTTAATGTTTAATACTTTAGTTATATGTACATTGTACAGTATTCTATTTTATTCGGAACGATAAGTTTAAAATAAATAAATGAATCTTAAAACAATTGTCTACATATTTTCTGATTCTGAGAACTGTTTTATAACTTATAATGATTTGTGTACTTACAAATTACAATCTACATTTTATATTAAATGTTATTATAATTTTAGAAACTGTTGTTTTTATTATCGAGTAACAGAGTTAATTTTCAATTGAATACCGTTCAGACAGCCAGATTGGTATTTAAAAACAATTATAATTGCAAGCTATAAATATATAATATTATGAAATATCCTTAATGTAACGATCAATTATTTGCTTTATTACAAAATAATAAAATACACACTGTATTTACAATGATAATAGATCGTTTTGTTTGCGGAAAAACGACGACTCGAATAACCAACAAATCGTACCGTCAGCAATAATATTGTTATAGTACTACAGCAACAGAGCGGAAAATTAACGTTCCGAATTATTAGTGTGGCTACTAGCTTGTGCAAACGGATGACCATGATCGTGATCGCAATATTTAATTAAAGTCGATGTTCTCGAAGAAACGTTACCGATTTTTTTTTAATTAAATATTTTATTAGGTGGGCATACAAAAAAAAAAATATTAAAAATGTTGGTAAAAATTTTTTTACAAAAAAGAAAATTTAAAGTGTTTATTACAATTTAATATAATAATAGGTAATTAATAAATAATAATTGTTATCTACCTATTTTTGACCAAACGAAATAAATTTTATTGATATTTATAGAAAAAAAAAACTAAAATAAATTTAAAATTTAAAATGTCTATAAATAGCTCAAAAAGAGTCACAATATTATCTACGGTTATTTGTTTATTAGTTATGTCAAAAAACTAAATTGATTTTGTAAGAAACTGGTCCTATTAGTTTTATTTTTTGTTAATTTTTGTTTTTCTTGACGCTTTTGAAAATTCCTGGGAATTTTTAATTTTTCACCTCTTTAAAGTACCAATTAGATTCATTTTTCTACCAGAAAAGAAACTGAAATTTAAAATCAATCAAAAATTATTTTTGACTACTTATCGTGTATACACGACACGAAAAAGTATTTCAGTGTAAAATGAATAGATTCATCGCTCCGCTTAGAAACTAAAACAAAAACAATAGGTACTTACCACAAAATTATAAATAGAGCATTAGCTTATTAACTGAATCTATAAACTTCGACTTTAGGTACTGTTTTTGAAATAAATAAATCTATTTATGTTATTGTAACGTATCGTCATCGAATATTTTTCTTTCGATAGTTTCAAATATAATAAAAGAGTAATTCCTGCAATCCTGCTAGATTGCATTTTCGCCGTTGGCCTTCTAGTAGGTACCTATATAATATTACAGCTAGCGTGTAAGCCGCCATATCGGTATAACGTATAAAAATACTAAAATACATATATGAATACGTTGGGCAAAAGATTGTTCCCGATTTCCCGGATGGACAATTACTACGTCATACATTGGTTATTGCGACTCCGTAGAAATCATCGTTCTCTCTTTAAGATAGGTATATCTAGAGAGATATTTTTTCTTTATAATCGCTGGATATAAAAAACCTGATCTAAAAAATAAATAATAATAAGTAAAGAGTATAACGTTATTACGCTTATTTCTCTGCCGTTTATTTCCGATCGGTTTTCTCATCTTTTCTATAATATATATATATAAATAATAATAATAATAATAAAATAATATATGTGCGCGAGCGCATTTATATATATATGTATGTGTATGAGATTTTTTTCATCATTTTGTATTTTTATTTTTTAAATCCAGCTCGCGCACAACAACTGGGATCCGTTCCAGCGTAAAGATTTATTTTCAGGGGTTGCACGGTCGGCTGGGCAATCGCGGCCGATGGCTAGATACATACGACGATTGGAAATCGAAAAAAAAATACGGGATGGTTAAGGGACGCCGAGGAGAGGGTTCGCCTTTGGCATATAAGATGACGATGATGGAAAAGCCAGAGATTTTTATATATATATATCTAATTTTTTTTTCCATTCTTTCACCTTGGATAAGCGAACGTTTTTTGAATGGCAATTCCGCAAGAACGATGACTCGAGAATAAATATTATATATATTATATATAAAAAAGAACAAGACATCAGTGAACTGATATAAAAATATAAAATTAATCTCGAAGCTGGAAAAAAAAATAAAAATGTGAATTTGGTAAAACTTTCTTTATTTTATTTCAGCTTAAAATTTAATATATATATAAGTATTGTATCATACTTTTTCCCCAAACTAAAGTGGAGACCGCATTTTGTAAGTATCCGAACGATTTATACAAAAGTACCTTAAAGTA
>NC_042496.1:25754470-25801190 GCF_005508785.2 Acyrthosiphon pisum
TATACATACCACACATACCCTTAATATAATAATAATAATAATGTCATACATACTTCAGAACATCAGACGTATGTGGTTTTTTTTTTCCACTACAGACATCAATCGAGGGAAATCGCATATAATATAATATTATCATCATGTATACATACAATCAATGCGGGCAGACCAGAAAGGCTCGGCATTGAAATCGCACTCCGATGCAACCGCATTTACATTATATTATATTATATTATTATCAGCCTAATGGAATAGCGCGCGCTAAAGATGCGACGTGTGTATACATGCAGGTATTATAATGGTGTAATACCTTTCGATTTAAAAAAATCTCCTTGTTAGGATTGACAAAAAAAATAAAATAAAATAAGGAAAATAAAAAAACCCATTACGATCCGACACGATATGCGCGTACCCATATATACATACCACTACCAGTAATATAAGCATATAGCACATTTTATACCTATAGACATCGCGCGTTCCTTTCGCGGATCGAAGCCTGCAATATTATATTAGTATTATGCAGACGCGTAAACCGTTAACGCGTGTTCCTCGGAAAAATTTGTCTTAAGCTGAATGCCGTTTTTTTTTCCATCTAGTGCCGGCTGTAACGCACGCGTATAATATAATATATATAGGTATCCACATGGTGTCACGGGCCGACGTATAATATATATATATATATACATACATATAATAATAATAAGGCCTGTCTCTCTCGGGCTATATATTATTTAGTCGTTTATGGTGATTGAACATTAACGAAAGACGCCGCGAGATGTACCGCCGAAGCAGCCAATATGATATATATATGTATATAACATATAATATATTATATACCGTGTACGATATCGCCCGGTGTCGATAAGGAGCGTGCTCATCCGAGAGAATCCCCGGCGCTTTTGACAACCGCGCAAAAATAAAAGAGAAAGCGTATATACGCAGCTGCTCCCGGGGAAAAAGAAACCCCCGAAAGAAAAATACCCCGTGTATACTTACGCTCGCATTATCCTATATATACACATCGCGGTTTGTGCCATGCGTACGGTCGGTCTAGTTCGGCGAGCATTATTATATATACATATAGTCGTACGTACAATGTGCATATATATACATAGTCTACAATAATATATAATGTGCGTATATAATATATTGTAAGTGCGCGCGTATGTACATAATATAACCACCACACGTGAACGCACGAACACTTGCGGGATACGATACGTGGTGGCCTTTGTACTGACGCTCCTACAGCTACACGTTGTGCCTATTTATTATGGAAGACGGTATTTCTTATATTATATACTATTATCGATCGAGGGAGACTTCCGAGACAAATAAATCTCTATTAAAATATACGTTACGGACAGGGCGGCGAACATTTTATCAGGAGAACGCTGTACACAAAATGACTAGATTTAAGTTGAAGGTAATAAATAATAATTACAATTTAACTTATTATTTCAAAATTAGAATTCGCGTATGTACTGTTAAAATATTATTTGAGTAGGTTATATGTAGCCAATTACTCGGGAGTGGAGATAAGACAAGCTCCGCTTATATGTCACCGTGGACATTATAACTACTAGTATAGTACAAGTATACTAGTCTATAGACTAGTTAGTTTAAAGCCTCTAACCAATAACAAATATTAGACCTTTGTACTTTGCTTGTAATGATAAATCATGTGCAGTGCCGATTTTAAAATCAATAATTAAATTTTTGTGTTTAGACCATATACGGAGTCACGGAGACACAGTAACAAACCTAGTGGTGTAACTGTATACGATCGTTTTTAATATTAGATATTTTACATACAATTCACATATAGTACACAATATTCAACAGATTCTGTGTAGAGCATACGTAAACGTCTTAAATAATTTAAGAAGTTTTAAAATAATTATGTTCAGCCACTGCGCACAATTCATTGTCTGTATCATAATATTATAAACGTTAGGAACACGAGTGTAATAATTATTAAAGATATTAATATATCGCTTAGATTTTAAATACATAATATTTATTGTGTAATTGCGTGAATGGAGACGATTATTATAATAGGCACAATATATAATATAATCGTATTCGAATATCACGTGTATGTGAATGCCGTGTGTATATTATTATAGTGTAGACCGTAGAATATTAGTGCGCGTTGGCCGATTGCGCCGCGGCGCGCCGGAAGTTCGCGAGAAGTCCGGGAAGTCGTCGGCCGCCGGATCTCGACACTGTTCCGCTCCGAGTGCCACGGCGATTGTCATGTAAATGTATAGAAGATATTCCTTTTTTTTCATTATCATCTGCCGGATGCAAAATTTCAAAACGCATCCCCTTTAAAAATATACGTAAAAAAAAAAATCCCTTTACAATATATGCGAAAGATACATTGTTGCGCGATTTTAATGACCCCACCGCGTAAAGCTCGGCCGCCACCGTTGTAGGGAATGACGTCACGGTTTAATACCCGAGACTTCCGTGGGGTTGGGGTCGTTCTGGCCTATTGACACCGGTGATTGAGTGTGCGCGCGCGCGTCGTCGTTAACAATTTACTGGCGGTTTATTCGGGCCGCTACAGAGGGGGGGTCAAGTGCACGAGAAGATCGACGAAAAATACGATCATAAATATTGTAAAGTAAACTCTACTGTTGCTCGTCAAAAGGGTTACATGGAGTCGTAGTAAGCGTCGTGTAGTAAAAAAAACATATTATATAATATCATCATTATTATTATTATCATCGTTATTTAAATTAATTCTCTCCCGTCTCCGCCAAATACACCCTGCGGGGCGCCCCAGTCGATTGATGATAATATTACATGGTGTGGGGCTGAATATGAAGAAATTGGTTTTACGCAATAATGTCATTATCAGTGCCACGACTACCATAGGTGCAGGCGGTGAAACTCACTGCACGATGGGCTGCATCTTTACTATATAGCCAGGCCCACTTGGATTTATCATATGTATTACAACCCAGACAGCAATTTTTTTGTTTAATAATATTATTATAACATTATAATAACGAATAATATTAGTATAACGTTATTATAATACTCTTATAATATTATCATTACAAAATGCTGTCTGGGAAGGATAATAAACATAATATTTGAATTATGGCACTTTAGAATAATTTCGTATTAAAAATAAATCGTTCTCAATATTTTAATTAACATAATTAATAAAAATATTTAGTATGTAGCATATAAATATGTCGTATTGTACAAGTATGATAGTATAAGTTATAACATTATTTTTATGTATAAAAATGTTATTACTTATTATTGTAAGCATAACGGAAGATAATCTAACGATACATAAACGAATATAGACAAAATAATATACAAAAATGTTGGTCAATTCTGGTCTCTGCGTATAACAATACAAGGTGATTTTTATAATCACACTCAAAACATTGTTAAACTTAAATTATGCATTTCATCAAATTCAATTTTTTTTTACTTTTCAGTAGTTATAAAGACTTTTTTAAATATCATATTTACGGCATGTAAAAAAACTCGTGATCGATAACGCGAAAATGGTTAGATTGATAATTGAATGCAGACGCGTGTAAATAGTTAAATATATAGTAGGAACGGCGACGACCGAGTTTTTCTCAAATTGACTAATTGACGACGTGGAAAGTACCACGGTTACCCGATCGTAGGACTATGGACTATGCAGGTACATAATATTAAGATATACCTAATATATTTCATTATAGCTAACCCAGATATCTACTACACAGTTTCAAGTTGCTTTAGTTTTTCCATATCATATATATTCAGTTAATATATATATATATTGTATAATATTAAATTACAGCATGAAATCGGAAGCCCAATTTGGAATGTGCTCTCCGACTTCAAGAAAAACGGTCGGCGGCTAGACTTGGAAATCCTAGAATTCGGGTTTCCGCATTCCATTATACCGTATCACCGTGTGCCATAAATGTAATGCGTAGGTAACAAAATGTTGGTAACACGTCATGACATAATATGGTGTATTCGGTGAGAACCCGGATTTGGTCTGACGAAAACGCGGTCGTTGCCGCCGGCTTTTATCATCTGCGGGTCCGTACTCCGCTGTGCCAATGTCCGTTAATTGCATAGTCAATATTGATGTGTCACATAAGACAATATGTTAAACTATGTCTTATGTGACACACAAATTGACTATGCGTCTATGCAATAACGACATTGCACAGCGGAGTACGGACCCGCAGATGATAAAATCCGGCGGCAACGACCGCGTTTTCGTCAGACCAAATCCGGGTTCTCACCGAATACACCATATTGTGTCATGACGTGTTACCAACATTTTGTTAGTACGCATTACATTTATGGCACACGGTGATACGGTATAATGGAATGCGGAAACCCGAATTCTAGGATTTCCAAGTCTAGCCGCCGACCGTTTTTCTTGAAGTCGGAGAGCACATTCCAAATTGGACTTCCGATTTCATGCTGTAATTTAATATTATACAATATATTATATATATATATATATATATTAACAAATATATGATATGGAAAAACCAAAGCAACTTGAAACTGTGTAGTAGATCTGGGTTAGCTATAATGAAATATATTAGGTATATCTTAATATTATGTACCTGCATAGTCCATAGTCCTACGATCGGGTAACCGTGGTACTTTCCACGTCGTCAATTAGTCAATTTGAGAAAAACTCGGTCGTCGCCGTTCCTACTATATATTTAACTATTTACACGCGTCTGCATTCAATTATCAATCTAACCATTTTCGCGTTATCGATCACGAGTTTTTTTACATGCCGTAAATATGATATTTAAAAAAGTCTTTATAACTACTGAAAAGTAAAAAAAAATTGAATTTGATGAAATGCATAATTTAAGTTTAACAATGTTTTGAGTGTGATTATAAAAATCACCTTGTATTGTTATACGCAGAGACCAGAATTGACCAACATTTTTGTATATTATTTTGTCTATATTCGTTTATGTATCGTTAGATTATCTTCCGTTATGCTTACAATAATAAGTAATAACATTTTTATACATAAAAATAATGTTATAACTTATACTATCATACTTGTACAATACGACATATTTATATGCTACATACTAAATATTTTTATTAATTATGTTAATTAAAATATTGAGAACGATTTATTTTTAATACGAAATTATTCTAAAGTGCCATAATTCAAATATTATGTTTATTATCCTTCCCAGATAGCATTTTGTAATGATAATATTATAAGAGTATTATAATAACGTTATACTAATATTATTCGTTATTATAATGTTATAATAATATTATTAAACAAAAAATTGCTGTCTGGGTTGTAATACATATGATAAATCCAAGTGGGCCTGGCTATATAGTAAAGATGCAGCCCATCGTGCAGTGAGTTTCACCGCCTGCACCTATGGTAGTCGTGGCACTGATAATGACATTATTGCGTAAAACCAATTTCTTCATATTCAGCCCCACACCATGTAATATTATCATCAATCGACTGGGGCGCCCCGCAGGGTGTATTTGGCGGAGACGGGAGAGAATTAATTTAAATAACGATGATAATAATAATAATGATGATATTATATAATATGTTTTTTTTACTACACGACGCTTACTACGACTCCATGTAACCCTTTTGACGAGCAACAGTAGAGTTTACTTTACAATATTTATGATCGTATTTTTCGTCGATCTTCTCGTGCACTTGACCCCCCCTCTGTAGCGGCCCGAATAAACCGCCAGTAAATTGTTAACGACGACGCGCGCGCGCACACTCAATCACCGGTGTCAATAGGCCAGAACGACCCCAACCCCACGGAAGTCTCGGGTATTAAACCGTGACGTCATTCCCTACAACGGTGGCGGCCGAGCTTTACGCGGTGGGGTCATTAAAATCGCGCAACAATGTATCTTTCGCATATATTGTAAAGGGATTTTTTTTTTTTACGTATATTTTTAAAGGGGATGCGTTTTGAAATTTTGCATCCGGCAGATGATAATGAAAAAAAAGGAATATCTTCTATACATTTACATGACAATCGCCGCGGCACTCGGAGCGGAACAGTGTCGAGATCCGGCGGCCGACGACTTCCCGGACTTCTCGCGAACTTCCGGCGCGCCGCGGCGCAATCGGCCAACGCGCACTAATATTCTACAGTCTACACTATAATAATATACACACGGCATTCACATACACGTGATATTCGAATACGATTATATTATATATTATGCCTATTATAATAATCGTCTCCATTCACGCAATTACACAATAAATAATATGTATTTAAAATCTAAGCGATATATTAATATCTTTAATAATTATTACACTCGTGTTCCTAACGTTTATAATGTTATGATACAGACAAATGAATTGTGCGGCAGTGGCTGACAATAATTATTTTAAAACTTCTTAATTATTTAAGACGTTTACGTATGCTCTACACAGAATCTGTTGAATTGTGTACTATGTGAATTGTATGTAAAATATCTAATATTAAAAACGATGGTATACAGTTACACCACTAGGTTTGTTACTGTGTCTCCGTATATGGTCTAAACACAGAAATTTAAATATTGATTTTAAAATCGGCACTGCACATGATTTATCATTACAAGCAAAGTACAAAGGTCTAATATTTGTTATTGGTTAGATACAGAGGCTTTAAACTAACTAGTCTATATAGACTAGTATACTTGTACTATACTAGTAGTTATAATGTCCACGGTGACATATAAGCGGAGCTTGTCTTATCTCCACTCCCGAGTAATTGGCTACATATAACCTACTCAAATAATATTTTAACAGTACATACGCGAATTCTAATTTTGAAATAATAAGTTAAATTGTAATTATTATTTATTACCTTCAACTTAAATCTAGTCATTTTGTGTACAGCGTTCTCCTGATAAAATGTTCGCCGCCCTGTCCGTAACGTATATTTTAATAGAGATTTATTTGTCTCGGAAGTCTCCCTCGATCGATAATAGTATATAATATAAGAAATACCGTCTTCCATAATAAATAGGCACAACGTGTAGCTGTAGGAGCGTCAGTACAAAGGCCACCACGTATCGTATCCCGCAAGTGTTCGTGCGTTCACGTGTGGTGGTTATATTATGTACATACGCGCGCACTTACAATATATTATATACGCACATTATATATTATTGTAGACTATGTATATATATGTACATTGTACGTACGACTATATGTATATATAATAATGCTCGCCGAACTAGACCGACCGTACGCATGGCACAAACCGCGATGTGTATATATAGGATAATGCGAGCGTAAGTATACACGGGGTATTTTTCTTTCGGGGGTTTCTTTTTCCCCGGGAGCAGCTGCGTATATACGCTTTCTCCTTTATTTTTGCGCGGTTGTCAAAAGCGCCGGGGATTCTCTCGGATGAGCACGCTCCTTATCGACACCGGGCGATATCGTACACGGTATATAATATATTATATGTTATATACATATATATATCATATTGGCTGCTTCGGCGGTACATCTCGCGGCGTCTTTCGTTAATGTTCAATCACCATAAACGACTAAATAATATATAGCCCGAGAGAGACAGGCCTTATTATTATTATATGTATGTATATATATATATATTATACGTCGGCCCGTGACACCATGTGGATACCTATATATATTATATTATACGCGTGCGTTACAGCCGGCACTAGATGGAAAAAAAAAACGGCATTCAGCTTAAGACAAATTTTTCCGAGGAACACGCGTTAACGGTTTACGCGTCTGCATAATACTAATATAATATTGCAGGCTTCGATCCGCGAAAGGAACGCGCGATGTCTATAGGTATAAAATGTGCTATATGCTTATATTACTGGTAGTGGTATGTATATATGGGTACGCGCATATCGTGTCGGATCGTAATGGGTTTTTTTATTTTCCTTATTTTATTTTATTTTTTTTGTCAATCCTAACAAGGAGATTTTTTTAAATCGAAAGGTATTACACCATTATAATACCTGCATGTATACACACGTCGCATCTTTAGCGCGCGCTATTCCATTAGGCTGATAATAATATAATATAATATAATGTAAATGCGGTTGCATCGGAGTGCGATTTCAATGCGAGCCTTTCTGGTCTGCCCGCATTGATTGTATGTATACATGATGATAATATTATATTATATGCGATTTCCCTCGATTGATGTCTGTAGTGGAAAAAAAAAACCACATACGTCTGATGTTCTGAAGTATGTATGACATTATTATTATTATTATATTAAGGGTATGTGTGGTATGTATACACTGATTTTTGAACATTTTACATTTTATTATTCCAATTATTATTGCGGATATAACTGCATAATATGTTATTGTTAACTCACTGACATTTATGGGTACCTACAGAGAAAAGTCGGTAAGAACTACTTGGAAAATAATTTGAAAAGTCGACCACTGAATTAAAAGTTCCAAAAACAATGTAGGCATACTTGTATATTCATATGGCTGAAACTGACGAGACAGTGCTGTATTATTCATTAGTAAAACACGTCATGCGTACGGGGATTTTATATAACAGATGCACACGGATGAAAGAAATATTTTCATCGTGATTTTTCCCAGCGGAAAATAATCATTTCTAAAAGATTTTTTAAGTAAAATTTAAAAATTTAGATTCATTACTTCCTTTTACGGTTTCATTAAGTTAAAATTATACTATATGATTTGCGTCGATTAAAACCTAAATGTGAAGCTGAAATACAATATTATTATTTATTACGGTCTGTACTTACGCAAAGTCCAGTGCCTGATGTGAGTGGTCCTCATTCTTTCTTTTTTTATTTTTTTTTTTGAGCGTACCTACTCATTCTATCATTTTTTTTTTTTTTTTGAAACGAAACTCATTATTTACTAGTGAATTTGTATAAGTTGGTTAGTTTTTCTGATGCAAAATGCCAAAGGTGGGTAAGTGGATGTCGCTCTGCTGTACAGTAGGTTACAAGTGGGTCACTGTATAATGGATAGTATTAAATTTGAATTCAATGATATAATATATCACTGTATAAGAAAAACGATTCTGAGCGGAGACGATTTGTCAGTCTAGGTATTAGACATACCTATTATAGGTATACTTATCTATAGTATTAAAAAAAATTGACCTATAATAGGTATCAATAATAAATTCCGAATTAATCATATCACAATATCTAAATGATCACATCTAATGATCACAATATATTAATATAAAATAGTTATTCCAGGTTTTTTAATATGTAATTTCGTCCAAATTTGAACTTAAAATGATTATAAAAATAAACTGTGCTTATGTATTTCTTAGAATTTTTGATAACAGAATTAAATATTTACGTGAAATCTTGTTTTAAATTTTCAATCCTTAGATATAAAAGTTGAACATTTTATACATTTTTAACTACAAAATAATTATTCAATTTTAAATTTAATAAATTTTGTCAAAATTTCAACTTCAAATGCTTATTAAAAAAATGTGTGCTTATGTATTTTTAATATTTTACAACTGCTATTGTAACAATATATCAGGAGCCTTGCATTAAATTTTCACGCATTTTTACCAAACAAATAAAATTTTATTGATATTTATAGAAAAAAAAACTAAAAAAATTGAAAACTTACAATGTCCGTAAACAGCTCAAAAAGAGTCAAATTATTTTCAAAATTTTATCGTATATATAAAATGGTAATATAAACATTCAGTGGAATTTTCAAGTTTCTATAGTCACTCGTTTTTTAATTACAACAAAATAAGATAATCGTTACGAAAGAAATCGAGTGAATATCAAATGTTGTAAAAATATGAATTTCAAACGCTCATAAAAATTTAATTTGAGTTTCTTATAGACATTTTTTTTTTGATAAAGGTAGATTATCCTATAAAGAATCTTGTATTACATTTTAAAATCTTAGTTCTAAAAAGAAAAATTTTTACGAATTATCAACTCAAAATAATTTGCTAATTTTCGTGATTTTTACATATTTTGTCAATTTTTGAACTTAAAATGCTAATTAAAAAAAACTGTGACTAAGGATTTTTAATATTTTTCAAATTTCATTTTAACAATATAGTAGGAGCCTTGTATTAAATTTTCAAGTATTTTGACTCATCAAATAAAGTTTTATTGATATATTTATAGAATAAAAAAATAAAGAAATTGGAAACTGAAAATGTCCATAAACAGCTCAAAATGAATCAAAATATTTTTAAAATAGACATGGTGTATAGAAAATGTTCATCTAAGCATTCGGTAAAAATTGCATGTACCTACGGTCATTTGTTTAAAAGTTGCACCAACAACTAAGATCGATTTTCTCGAAAACAGATTTTGCGTAAAAATTCCCGTTTTTCTTTAATTTTTCTTTTGTTTTTCATGGCGCTTTTGAAAACTATTAGGAAATTTTTACTTTTGACCCCTCAAAGTGCCAACTAGATTCACTTTCCTATGAGAAAAGATACTGTTGAAGAAAATCCAAACAGTTTTACTGTCCTAAAAGATGATGACAAACACAAAAAAAAAATTAAAATTAAAAAAAAACACACATCATTGTAAAATAAATACATTCATCGCTCCGCTAAGAATCTAAAATAATTTTTCAGTTAAAAATTTTAAAAATATATCTTCTTCAATAGCTGAGGATTGAACATTTAAAACAAGTTTCCACATAATTCGTAAATAGGTAAATAAATTACTTTATACACAATGATATCATCAAATATACTTTGTAATATATTGAGCATTATAGACTGACTGATCGTCTTCGCTCAGAATCGTTTTTCTCATACAACGATATTATATAATTGAATTTAAGTTTAATACAATGCATTATACATTGACCTACTTATAACCTACTGTACAGCAGAGCGACACCCACTGGTCCAACTTTTTATTTAATCTTTTAATTATATATTATTATTTTGGCAAAGCCTCCACGGTCATACGAATGTTAATTTTGTGTGGTACGCTCTTTCATCCAACATCCGCTGAGTCTATCTTATAATTTTTTTCCAAACTAAGCAGTGGGCTAATAAGCAATAGTATAGTACATTAGTACAGTATTATATTAATACTGACATAGCGACACGTGTCGAAAATTTAAAAACCGAACGTTATAACTTTTAATGATAGTGGCTGATAATGAGTATTGGACATAATATTATTATCATTTATCCTGCTATATAGAGTAGGTATAATACAATATTATCTGCTGAAGCGATGAAAACTGCGTTGTTTCTCGGTTCTCGTCACTGGGTATAATCATAATAATGATAATGATATTTTAATGGGATTTGACCGGTGACTGACCGACCCTCGTCTCGTTGTCGAAAACGTTTTGCGTTGTTTGTATACGCGAAACGCTCCTACATTTTCAGAAACTCATTAAAACGTCAGTTCCGTGTAAACCCGTGACCGATTCCCTATGTATATGTATATATTATGTTTATCGTATGTAATACACAACAATATCTGCAAACCACACTGGAGCTTAACATTTTCGATTCTTGCGCCAACTACCTACATATTATAAAGGTACAATAAATGCATCACGTTATTGACTTGGAATGGGGATTTTTTTTACAAAAATTTTAATATACTTTAGTATGGAGGTAGTCGGCAACTAGCCATTTTAATTATTATTTAGATACATCAACATTTAAAAAAAGAAATCTGCTGAATAAATTAAAAGTAAGAAAAAAGTGTTTCTCATTTGAAAAAGAGAAGTTTATAATGTCACAGAACACTCGTTAAATGGAAAAAAATCTCAAGTAAATTCGAAAATATGGTCTAAGTTTAAATATATTTTAAAATTGTAAAATTCCAAATATCATATTTTAAATAACATAACATTATTGAAGAAAAAGGGGGTGTGCCGGTGAGCATGGATGGTAAATCTTTCTGTGTACTTATTAATTGCCAATTATTCATTATGTATTTTTGTGGTGTATATAGAAATATTAAAATATATAATATACTTTTCTAATAAAGTAATAACAATTAAAAACTTCTGAAAAGTACAGCGTATTTGTGTCGTAAAATTTTTAAATATTAATAATGAGAACAATAGGGTTTAAGGGTTTTAGCGAAGGTTATATTCTTATAGTAAAATATTGATTTTTAAAAAATGCTATTGTAATTAAAAAAAATATTTTTTTTAAACAATGACAAAAAATAGATAAAGTCGTTAAATATAATTTTTATTTTACCTTTTTTTCAACCGTTTGATCACAAGAACGGAAGTAGGAGTGGTTTTCTCTAAACTCTACTAGTTTTAAGAAGAACTACGGGTTCGAACACTCGAAAAAGTAATATCTAGTATACTATATTGGTAGACTTAAGTACAACTAAAATCTTCACTAAGCGCAAGCATATATTATTTCAACATAAAAAAAACTATTTTCAAAAGAGATGTTTATAATAATACTTGTAGCGCACAAAAGCTAGTTTGAGATTTTGAGAGATGAGATAGGACTGCACAAGTGACAACTTTATATGCCTATTTGCACTTCATTAGTCGTAAAAAATAAAAAATAATAATATGTCACTGTGAATTTGCTGGTCAGGTATAAATATGTCATCATGTCACCTTCAACACATCATCCCTATTCCCTAACACCACTCCTCCAACTAATCCATCGCCGGAAAGGGTTCAATGGCTCATTAGTATCGTTTGCTCGCACACACACACACAAATTCACTTTGTCCCGTATCGACGACAAAATATAATAATGGTCCGCACGGTATGCTATACGCATAAGTGTATATAACTGCACTGAAAGGGCGAGCGTATATAATATAATATATATATATATATATATATTCTCGGAGGCTAATAATATTATCGTTACACGATTTATAACAACGACGACGATAATAATAATAATAATAACAACAACATATCGTATACGATCAAATATTTTGTGTACATCGGAGGAGACCGTAATGATGACGAGGGAACGGGGATGGCGATGACTGGGTGACTTGACACACACACACACACACACACACAGCGGGCGCGTGTATTTATTTCCCGCAGAACACGTAAACAATATAACATAAATATATTACATAATATAATATATACGTATCATATGTGTGTACATGGGTGAGTGTGTGAGAGGTTATTGTGGGTGGAGGGTATAGGGGAGTATGGGAGAGAAAGGGTCATTGCAGGGCGTTACAATATATTATTATGTACACTATTATCGGAAGGGTTTTACTTTTTTGCCGTCCACGTCGTTCATCATATATTAGAGCCGGTGCCGCGACCCGCCGGGAATACGGTCTTCGCCGCCACGTCGTTATCGCGCGACGTATATATAATATCATATATTCATATTTTTATTATTATTGCGCGTATATAACAATAATATATGTATAATATATTATGATAATATTATATACGTCGATGTCATTATTATTACGACGTGCTGCGTGCCGCCCCGGTATTTTTGTCACCCAGAGGACGTGTTGCCCAAATTCTCACGACGTGCCACCGCGCCGGACGCGATCGAGTCCTCGTCGATAGTCATACTCGTAAATATTTATACAGGGTGCAGTCTCGTTGATTACCGCGGTATTAACAGTGTGCACCTTGTAGTTTGCAGTCCTCGAAAAACAATATTTCAATCTAGAATTTTCGGAAAATATAACTTCTATAGTTGAGTCTACTACTGTAGGCATGCCCAAATGTATTAATTTTGTTTTTTTTGCACTAACACATAATGTTATTCGTTTTCAAATAATAAAACATAACTATGTAGTGAACATTACGATGTATAATATATTGTATGTACCTAATATTTGTAATTCTTAAAAGAAATGAATTACCGAATTTTGAATATTTCAAATTTTAAGCTCGAAAATATAATATAAATAAATTGATAATTTTCATATTAATATAGATATGTACTTTCAACACGTAAAAAATTAAATATTATATTATGCAAAATAAAGATGAATACATAGTGTATATAGGTACAGTAGTCAGTATTACTATTGATTAAGTAAACTTGCTTACTTTGTTTACTTAATCAATTGTAGTACACATAATTAATTGTCTGTCTTAAATTCGGCTTCCTTATTCGATTATATTATATATGTGTATACATATATATACCATCAATTAAAAAAATTTACAATAAGTAGTGTGTAAATAATTTCAAAATCTTGAATATGCCTTTGAGTGAGACACCCTGTATTGAGTCCAATACTACATATTATACATTGTGTCGTTATTATACAATATTATGTATATTATTTTTTATTACCGTACTATTTTCTTTGCTCTTTCTATTGCTCTTTGTTCCCGCCAAAAGGGGTTAAGTTCGAGCGCCACCGCCTGCTGGGCCACGTTTTTATATAGATGTATTGAACTACTGCTGAAAAAATACTACGCAGCAGTTCAACTCTGGTGTATTTTATTGTTTTTATTGGGCATGCGTCCCACTACGTTCATATATGTATATTATATAATGTATATTATACATTATATAACCAATATAGATTACATTTTTATTTAACTGCCCAAAATACATCAAATGTTCAAAATCATTCGTAATTCGCTTGAGAACATATGAAAAAATGCTATACACGTAATTTATTTTTATACATTCTATAAAATTCGAATTTTATTAGTGTACGTAGATATTATACGTTGGACATTTAAATTCAATTGTTTTAAATTCAGCAATATTCATAGTTATTAGTTATTACAGACAAAAGTATCCGTTTTTCCATACCTAAATAAAACAATAATTTTTTATAAGATTTTACTATTTTAACTACATTAAAAACAAAGTTATACTACGTGTATATAGTATATTTTAAATAACATTTAAAATAAAATAATTTTTCATGTATACCTACTATTATAGTACATATTCCGAAATTTGATGATTTCAACGTAGTTAAATATCCAAAATTTTAACCAATATAATATTGTTATCAGAAATTCATTATAAAACTATTGTCAACGCTTTTAATTCACTCCCTCAAAACAAAAACATATTTATAATTGTGATGCCATCAATATCTGAATCTTAAGATTTCATTATTATCTGAAACATAATTTAGTATTAAAAGAGAAACACCATAAATGTAAGCGCTTTCACTCAGGAAGTTTTAAATTCAAAAGTTTTGTTTGTGTGCAAAGTTGACGAGCGTGTCGCTTTGTGCGATTGTTTCACGCGCATGTGTGTGTGTGCAACTCGATTCGAGTATTAAAAATAGAAAGATTTTCTTTTGTCGAAGAAATAAAAAATAAAAACATACCGTTCCTCCGACGAACGCCACCCGTTCCCTCCTGCCACACAATCGCTTTTATGTCAGTTTCGCAATAAACACAATTCCAAACTGTGTGCGTTTGTCACATTGCGAGGACATCGCCCTGATGTATTATTTCAGCTCCGAGGGGCCCAGGTTCAGTCACCGTGAAAATGTCGCTCGCCCTGTATAGTATACGCGCCATACATAGAGGAACTCCGTTTTTAATGAATCTCTCCGCCTTCCACCACCGCCGCCGCCGCCACCACCACTGACAACGAACCCCAAACGTTTCTTCGCACCCCCTTCTGTTGATGTTCTCCCTGCTGCTGTTCGTATTTTCTTGGCGTCTGTCGTACAACTTGTACACTGTTTGAAGGCGAAATATACAATATACAATTAAATAAATATAATATATAACACACAATGTGACTGTTGACGACCGACTACTAACATGGGACCGGGTCAAAGCAGTTATTTAATAAATTCTAACATACTGTACTCTATAATTCTATAATCTATATTATATATTTATATGATTAATAGCGCTCTGTGATATAAATGTTTGAAGCTTGAACTTATAAGTGTATGAATTATATTTCATATAAGTATATTATAATCACAAGTTATATAGAAATTAGATTATGACGTGTAAATAATATTTTTAATTATTATTATAATATAAAAATACAAATACAAATTGAATGTGTGTTACCTATACTTACCTTTATTATTTAATGTACCCATATTATCTATATATACAACATGTGCATGTATAGGCACTATAACATTTAGGTACTATAGTGCCTACCATATTGTAATTGAAATTTAATCCAAGTATGAAGTAACTATTAAACGAAAAATACATAACATCTTGAACTGAACGAATTTAAAACATACAAATTGATCATTGTGCCAATAATTGCTAGATAATTTATACATTGCGGTGTAATTATATAACATTCGTTATGCTTTTTGAACTAAAACATGTCGTATATTGTAGACAGTCGTCACTGTAATATTATTTAATGTAAATATATTACATGTAAAAATCAACGTAGCAATTTAGATATTAATATAGGTCAATGAAGCAAGATGGGCTACGGCGGTCTGAATCCGCAAAGTGTTCAATTTATGTTTGTTTTAAAATTCAATAAAAGTGTTTCCGACCATTAAAACCCGAGTTGAATTTTATTTCTAAGTCTTCTTTGTCCTTACCTTTGAATATTGGAACAGTGCTCAGACCCACATACCTATAGTCAATGAGGTTTATTGCAAACTGAACAGTGCTCTGGTTGTGGCGTCCTAATAGTCATTCCAAATTAGGGAACGGACGTAAGATCGACAAAACGCGTACCATCGTACCTCAAAAGCTAACAGTGCATTAATCTGAATTTATTCTAGAGATAGTCATTAGCTTAGAGTGTACGGAGGTAAGGCATATAGTTGGTTCATCGCGTATTATCCTATACGGGTGATACCACAAACATAAACAGGAAGTTGGTCGACAAAAAGATCAAATATATTATGTGGGTATAAGTAAAATTTATCGATGAATAGTAATTTCTCCATTTTAATGGTTTAAACAACTGTATCGACCGCTGATAATACATTTCATCCAGCAGCGATTTTTGTTTTTTAAAGAACTAATTGATAGTTTATGGACCTCGTGAACTTTGAATTCAATCACACGAAGAATCAAACTGCTTTTTTAACTGGGCACCGTACCCAATAGCCAATATTTACTGACCGTAGTAACGCGTATAAAGTGCCAAAATGGATCAGTTAAGACTTATCTTCTTTTTAGAAAACTTTTAAAATATATATTTAGTACGCTTTACATAGGTACCTACATTTATTTTATAAGTCATATTTTACAAAATGAATTACTTAATTAAGATAGTGAAGCTATCCCTTTAATGTCTTAACTAAACACACTCACTACACAGGCGGCTAAATATTGAGATTTAAATTGGAATATATTTTGTATTTTTAAGAATATCCGTTTCCGTAGTCAACTAACTTATTAGTTGCGACAGAAATACGGCTGGACATGAACAAGTTAAAGTAAAGTAAGAACTTTACGTTAACATAACTTTTTACTTAACTCTAAATGCTTTTAAGATGTGATAGCTAATTAATTTAACAAGTTATTAATGTTTATCACAATATTTAACATCAACTTCTAGTCACAAACAGACTTACTATGAAAAGTTTATTTGACTATAAAATATATATATTTGTTTTTTAACATTCCAACTAATTATTATTAATGGATACTGAAGTTATTCACTTTCTTCAAAATACTTACCATTAAAATAGTTTAAAAGAAGAAATCGGCAGGTACGACCTTTCGAAGTCATCATTGACTATAGCTTATTGTTATTGTAATATTGTTATCTTTCTGTTGGGAAAAAGTGAGGTTTTTTTAGGTTCTATATCAATGTGACAATCAATGTGACGCATGTATATAACTGTAGTAACAGAATCGCGTAGTGTATAAATGTTAGGTTATTACGTACATAAATACCAACGTTCTAATTAAATTGTTCTAATAATTATTGAGTATTTGACTAGTTAAGACCCGTTCGATGAAAATAATATTATA
This sequence comes from Acyrthosiphon pisum, assembly GCF_005508785.2. NCBI lineage: Eukaryota > Metazoa > Arthropoda > Insecta > Hemiptera > Aphididae > Acyrthosiphon > Acyrthosiphon pisum. The sequence goes on from NC_042496.1 coordinate 25,772,360, forward strand.
ATGACTACCTACTGTTCGGTAAATTCCAACCAGGTACCGCCCAATGAAGGCCCATATTTTATCAAATGTAAATATTACTATAATATGGTATAATATATCAATATGTATATATTGTATACCATTATTGCGTGCGGCGAACGGTGTAATCTATAAACATGTTTACGCACTTCGGACGGGGTGGGCGGACAGGTATGTACATATTATACGTGTGGGGGCATATTATATACACACAACACACGCCGCGGTGTATAATATAGGTATACGTGTTGAATTTCACGAGAGATTTAAAATCGGAACGCGTAAGCCTAATAAAAATAATAATATATTATTGTATACAGCCGCGGAGAATATTATTATATTGTATCGAGTCATCGAGACGGGTAGAAAAAAAAAACAACGCCAAACTGTGAGGTGGTGGTGGCGGCGGAGGGTACGCGACGCATTAGTCGCCGAGACCAAAGGATGCCGCTCGGGGGGCCGATACACATATTATTATACTCACACACAGTACACGTACTCACGACGACGACGTTATAACACACAAACACGGGTGTGTGTGTGTGTGTGTATATTGTTGCGCCCCGGAGAAAAATAAAAGAGTAGCGATCGCACACAGAAGGATTACCGACGACTGTGTGCGACTATACATGTATGTACGTGTCTGTGAATGGTGGGAGGGGGAGAGAAAGGACCGTATTAAAAAAATAGACACAACGAATATATAATATAACATATTATATGCCTATAGTAGTGGCTCATACACACAACACCCGCTCGCGACAAAAGGCTCTCTCTGGAAACGTATTATCGCCCCGCGTTCGCGCGTCTGTGTGTGTGTCGGCTCGTATATTATTATAATCGTTGTCGGCGCATCTTCTCCGCCGCCGCCGACAAAAAGGTACCATTAAATACTCGTACCGCAATACCCATATACACGCACATAATAATAATATAATATAATATATAATATACGCGTCGTCGGCGTTTTCGATCCATATAATAATATAATAGGCGCGTATCGTTTACAAATAATAACAATAATGACGACAAAGAACGAGCCACGGCCGCGTGTTTTGCGCGAAACGGGCGACCGCGACGGTGCGGAAAATGATGGTGTCCCCCGCCGCGAGGGCCGAAGCGTGGTCGCGCATTCTTCGCGCGTTTTCGACGCCTCTCGTCCGTTCAACGGGGTGCGATCGGCGGGCAGACAGGTGTGTGTGTGTGTGTGTGTGTGCAGTGTGCCCGCGTCCAAAACAAAAAGCGCACTTAGCCCGAAAGCTATACATATTACTTATATTGTATCGTATTGTCATGCCGCGGCGCACTCCTCCGGAATGCAATAATCGGCCGACACCGCTTTTGTATATGATTTAATATAGGGCGAACGACTCGCCCGACACTGTTCCAACACCGGTCTCCACTCCACGGTTGATTGGGTTGCATGATTTACAGGCGCTATGGGACTTGTACTCGTTATCATCACTATATTGCACTAAATATTCGGATAAACTGATCCGTGACTAAACATAATTATATAATCGATAAACGTTATAAATTATAATATTATTATGATGACTGCATTTCATTGGACAAAAATGTGAAATCGAATAATTATTTTGTTCTCATTTTTCACAAACAAAATATATTATCTTAAATATAATATATATATATTATGGTTAAACATAAAATGTGTTAAACCTAAACATACAATCTTGCATAGTTACATAAATGATTATATTAGCTATAATAATTGTTATGGGATACATATTGTATTATAAAATATGTTATTTATTTATAATATATTAAATTTATAAATTATAAATTTAAATTAATCTCTGTTCGTGTTATAACATTAACTAATTATTATTCGAGTAAGGAAGAATCATAACACCATCATTTTTTATCAACACTATTATACTACCAATATTAATGGTAATACCTTTGTTCCATTTAGAAAAATTCCGTGACACTTCAGTTGGACAATATATTTTTACATTACATGTGAAGTTTCATTCATCGAAGTAAACTGAAATTTTTATTTATTTAAATGATAGTCAAATTAATATATTTGATTTTTAAATTATTATACTTAATATGTAAAAAAAATCAATATGAATGGCGATGTCGAGTATCATTTTGATAAGTTTGATGTACAATCGAAAATTAAATTCTGGAATAACTACAGTCAAAAAGGTAATGAAAAAAAACTGTGGTCATATGATAAAATATTAAATAATTTTATTTTTAGCATCATTTATAAAAGAAAAAGAAAAATATTGCCAACAAGGAGAAGTTAAGCAAAAAGTTGCTGATATAGAAAAGTTAGGAAAAAAAGTGACACGATGTGTACAAAAATACAAAACACTCGAAAACATAAAATAACTATGACAAATATCATAAATTACCTGTTAGATATACAGATACATTTAAGATATGATTTAAATAATATCAACTGGCCTTCAATGATTATAGGAAGAACGTCTCAGACAAGTATCACTCACGCAAATGTGATTATTATGTTGGATGAATGAGATTGAAACTTATTGTCGTTCATAATTACCTAGTTATAAAGTTGTAATACACATAAATATTTTTTTTTCCTAAGATTATTATTGTACGTATAACAATCAATATTTCATAGGTGATAAGTAGTACTTTTGTTAAGGTATTTAAATTATTAAGGTACTTATATCTATTAGATGTTTATATTTTTACTTATTGCTATATATATATAAATAAATTACATATTCGTATTACATCATCTAACATAGAGTAGGTAATGAGTTATTGAAAATTTAATTCCATTTCCAATATTAAAACTTGTAACTGTTAACGACTCAAAGTTGAACTTCACAAAAATTTGGACAAAACGGAATATATGACCGTAGGAAGACCCGAAGATGAGACACCATGAGACTATATCCAACTTTAAATGTCAACAACTGAAATTTCAAAAGAACTAAACAATTCAAATAACAGGGGTCAATACTGCCCGAGAAAAATTAAATTGAAAAATAAATAAATGTAAAAATTCAGTGTAAAAATAATTGTCTCTATATGGTCTTATGAACTTACTAGGATCCCAATCACTGTCAAAAGATTACAATTTAAAAGATACATTTAAATATTATAATAATACGACCTTTAATTACGTATGGAGCTGAGACATAACTATTAGTTTTGAAGAGAAAAGAACTACCTACCAAAGATATTTTACCTATAATGGAAACGCTTAGTGAGTGGAATAGATATAAATAAAGAATTAATAGAAAAATTATGAATTAGAAATACTCTTCCATAAACCGAATACCTATACTAAAAACGATGAGGAAAAAAATATTACAGTGGACTGGGCATGCTTTCAGGAGTACCTAGTAAAAATCCACTCATATATGCATCGTATTATTGAAAACTAAAAAAATAACACTAGGAAAAACAAGTTTGAGATGGTAAGACGGAGTAAGGAAAGTTGCTGAAGCGTTAGGGCTTAGGAGGAGGTTTAGAATGGAGGCAAGGCTGTACGTCGGGGGATGATCCTAGTGGCCAATATACCTTAATAGAAGAATAATATGTTTTAATATAAAAATATAAAAATTACAATAATGTAAGCACCACAAATTAATTTTTCCTGCAAGTTTTTAATTTTTAGTAACAATCTAATATTATGCGATAATCAGTTACAATGGACTAATATAAAATTAACAACTCTACATAATATTATAGTATAAGACATAAGTTACATAAGTTCTACCAAACACACATCGACAATATTCACGATCGAGTACAAAAAAAAAAACAAATTCAAGTTTTGATAATAAATACAATTTACAAATTGAATAAGCATGATAAAAACGGATTGTGTAATAATATAATATTATATTATAAACGCGCGTCATTTCACGTCCCAAAAACGGTTGTTCATCGCGTGTAATTTAATAATTGAAACAAAAGCTCCATCCGGGAAGACGTCTTTAACGCGCTGACGGGGTAGTTGTGTAAAGTGCGTTTTCACGCGTCATACTACGGTATTGTTATTATTATACGATATTATATTATATATATATATATATAATATATATATTACATCAAAGCGACGAAATCATTAGGCGACGATCAAACGGTTACAGTGTCAGCCCATGGGTGTGTGTGTGTGTATACAAATAATAACATACACGCAATGAATGGCGTTCATTAGAAGCTCGTACAGTGTATATTATACTGCACGTGATATATTATAATATTATATTATATTATTATACATACGAGCCCGGGACACTATTCGTCATAATTACTTTATGCGACGGCGGGGTTGCGATGCAATATGAGAACACTTAAAAACCCCCTTCCACAATGGTGTGATATACACGACAGGGTGGTGGTTGGGTGGGTATAGCTGGGTGTTGTGGGGGCGGGGATGTAACGTTTTAAACTTAACCGTAGGTCCGCGAAATGTGTATGTGCGTGTGTATCATACTCGGCAGCTATTGTATGTGATGATATTGCGTCGTCGCCGTTCTGATATCATATTGTATATTATATTATATTATATTAACGTACTTAATATTGTAGTGTATATAGTGTAAAACTCTCTCCCCAAAAACAAATCTACGACGATCGCGCAACCCTCGGGGACAGACGTTTGGTCCGTTTTATCCGCACGCGCCCGCGCGGGGTTGTCATATTACACGCATAATATTTATATATATATATTATATATAATATATACGAGAAGGCGAGTTTACTCGTGTAAAACAGTTTAAATGCGCGCGTGTGTCGCGATAATACTAATCATATTTCGCGACTACAACACTACTTATATATACCTATATAATATTTGGTACACTGTATTGTACTTAAATATATATATATATACACTTTTGACGACAACTGCGACGACTCGTTTGTTTGCTTTTATAATAATATTATTATTATTTTGAACACATACAATGCGTGTTGACTTATGATTTTATACGCGACAAGGTGCGTGCGTATACATACGAGAGTAAATAAATTGCGTACTGCACCCTGCAGGCAGTGTAACTCGCCACAGATAAAAATACAAGGCTAAATAGCTCTCTTTACAACTCTACTCTAAATGGATTGCTCGTCATAAACCAGCGGACCACCCGGTAGACTATAGGATATAATGGGAAAAATCAATATGAAATACACACACACACGTACATTGCAATCATATCGTATATTGTTATATTTTGTGTGTGCAGAGTGTGCAGCACGTTATTATATTTGATTATATTTGTTGTATTTGTTATAAATTAATTTTGCACATGATCATATTTTATTGCATATTATTTATAAATCGCGACGGAATCATATTAATTAGGTATACAGTAAGATACGATACATCGTGCCTGCCATGGTTACAATAAGTGCTGAAACGGTTTGACACTCTAGATATTTTATATTGTTACTATATTTTATTATAGCCTGTAAGTTGAATTAATGTTATAAATTACAACAAAATAACTAAAATCATTATTTTAATTTTTAATTTTATTCGTTTCTATGGTGATAAACAAAGCGTTATAAATTAAAATCCTTTTTTTTGTAATTTGTCGGTGATTTTTCCCGTGGCATTATAACTATTGAGAAAATCGAAAAATGACCTCTTCTCTCTAATCCATCTTGATCCAATTTGCTAAAAGATAAGATACGATATGTTGAAATCGAAGCACTCCTTCTGGCAGAAATTTCGTATACCTATACAGGATAAAAAAAAAAATAAAAACAGGTAAGTGCACTTACATCCATGGATGTTACTCTGCTGTACAGTATATTACGAGTGAGGCAATGTATAATGGATTGTATTAAACTTGAATTCAATGATATAATATTATCATTGTATAAGAAAAACGATTTTGAGCGGAGGCGGTTTGTCAGTCTGGATATTTTATATTGTTATTATATGTATTATAGCCTGTAAGTTGAATTAATATATTATAATATTATTATTTTTTATTCGTTGGTATGGTAATGAGCATCCTATTTTTAACGGTTTTTCGTAATTTTTCGGTAGTTTTTCCCGTGGCATTGAATAACTATTGAGAAAATCGAAAAATGACCTTTCTACAGTAACATCTTGATCCAATTTGCTAAAACATAAGGTACTATATATTATAGTATCGATTGATATCGAAGCACTCCTTCTGGTAAAACATTTGTGTACTAGATAAAATTAAAATTAAAAAATAAACACCATTGTAAAACCAATAGATCCCTCACTTTGCTCAGAATTTAAAATAAATTAATTTTGAGCTACAATATGTAATTTTAAAATTTAAACAGTAATGAAAAATTTTATGTATATATTTTCAATATTTTTAAACTCTTATATTTTGTTTTGAAATTTATAAAAATAAACTAAAAAACTAAATTATATTTGACTAGAAATAATTTATAATTAGTCTAAATATTTTTAAAATTGAATTGTGTATGTAAAATTACAATTATTTATAATTAATAGGGGATTATAAGAATGATTTAAATTTCTTATTTATATTTTGATCAATGAAAACATAAAAAAAGTCGTTTCAATATTGTCAACATTTTAAATTAAAATGATTGTAATAACTTTATTTCGCCTTACGTTGAACAATGAACATATGATGACAAGAAATAAAAATTGTATGAATTTTAAACAACAAAATTAATCGCAAAACGTGAACTAAACACTCTCAACAAAAAATGTTGCCACCTACGTATTATCAATATTTTGTTATTACAAAAAAAACAAGGAACTTTGTATTCAATTTTAAAGCTTTTTTTATTCTCAAACAAAATGTTTATCAATCGAATATATCAATAACAATCGAATATAAATCGAAAAAAGTCAATAAATAACTTAGGGTTAAACTATTTTTAAAATTTTATATTTAGATATAGCCAGATAGGTATCACTATATTTTTAGTTTTTTTTTACTTTATTACTTTGGTAAGTAGGTACCTACTGATTATTTTAAACGTCTGACCTTCCAAAGTACCAATAATAAGATCCACTTTTCTACCAGAAACCACCTAAAGCTTTAATATTACACATTATTACTTCTTCTAAAGGCGACGTCAGACATAAATAATGACACCAACTCACATTGTTATAAAATCAATAGGCTATCGCTACACTCAGAATCAGAATGAAATATATTATAGTGTCGGCCTTGGCCAGTATTTTTTAGATGAAACTCTTAATTAATTTGCTTAATTTGAATTAGTAAATTAATAATAATAAAATAATATTTAATGCAAGTGATAATAACGGGAGTGAAGATAAAATTACCAAAAAACACAGATTGTGATAAATTCAGAAATTGTATTTAATATTTGTTGTGTTTTTGTTATAAATCAAGAGTTATATTTTTAATTAATTTTATTTTTTAACTTATTCATAATTAACAAATTTATATTAATTTTTCATTCATACGAATGCCATGTAAGAGAGTTTTTTAAAATATTATAAAAATAATACTACGATTAACCATAAAGATAGAAGATTTTGGTCCTTTAATATTGATGGCTGTAGAAAAAATCGAAAAACACCCCAAATTTACTGATAGTACCTATAGCCAACTCATACATTTTTTTTAAATGATTGCTAATGTAAAAAATTGAAATGTACAATTGCACAATAAATTTACTCTTATTTACTTAATTTTTATACAATATATATTTTGAATGTAAATAGTATATAAAACGAAAAATAAAAATATAATTTTTTCTAATTTAGATTTTTAATCTAGGTCATCTAAACGTAGTGTTAGATACAGTATTTTTTTTTGTCATTTTAATAATTGATTTCTAATATAAAATTATTTACAAAAAGTTACAAATAGAATAGCCCTTTAGATTCTAAACCAACACTGGGAATATAATAAAATTAATATAGATATCTAGGTTTATTTAGGTTTAGGTACTTATTTAGTATCGTTTTTTACATTCCCATTCTCAATATTTCTAATTACATTTTTCCGTTACGTTGATAAACAAAAAAATGATATAGTACAGAATCTATTATCAAACTTGTTTGTTGAACGATGATTAGGGTCATGAGAAACTAAAATATCCTTTAATACCTAGTGAACTGTGGCCTTTTCAAAATCTAAGTTATTCTCTTTATACTGACGTTATTTGTTTGAAGTTTTGTTTGCTTACGGTCTTGTCCGTTTTTGTTAATCTATTCAGCCACGTATAGCACTGTTTTAAGCCTAAGGATATAAATATTTAGTCTCATCCATAAATAAAAAGCTAAAAAATAAATAAACCGAGAGTCTCGATAGACACATTATCCCTTGTTCCGCACATTATACATTATATAAAAAAACAAATAAAGCCGTCCTAAACAAAAAAAATATATCCAAAAACTGCTATAAGAAACGATTAACTATATATATTATAACCTAACAATACATATATTAAAGAGAACGACGCTTGCGTATCGAAAAAATTTCGAAATATACAAGGTATTTAAAAAATGTTTAGGAAATGCTTTAATTATTGTTAGCATATTTTTATACCTATACCTACATAATATGGCACAAACAGATAACACTGATGCACATTTATTAGGTAAAATATTTCACCTCGTTAATTATATCACGATATTCTCATTTATCAGACCTAATTAGTCTAATGACTAATCTTCCAAACTTCTTGAACAGTCAGTATGTTATAAAGAACGGACTATGTACTCACACAGTAACAGACTATACTGATAATTTAATTTTTTGTTTTTACAAGGCACGATTTTATTAATTATCGCTATAGTTAAAATTATTATCTACTAAAGAACTAATTATATTATAGAATATTACATATTACATATTATGTTTGTAATGTTACATATTATCTATATACATTATACTTGTTTAGGTATGCGCACACAGCACTTAATATTCTTGTTCCTATTATTCAGCAACTGATCATTTATTTCATAATATATTATGTTTTTTTCAACTGAATATCTATAAAAAATCATCTATACAATTATAATTTAAAAACAATGAAAAAAAAATCACATCACCAATAGCCAGAGGAACCCTCAGGAACCCGAGTATCTCAAAATTATTAATAATAAAAATGTAAATCAATCACTACAAATTGTTTTGCTTGTTTGCCCCTTCTGGGCAACTGCAGCAGCAGTTGTGTGGCCGATGGTGCGCCGTCACTTCCGTCCACATCGTGGCTATTGGTGGTGGAGGGGGATCATAGATGGTGAGAGATGCGCCAACGGTGGCGGTAATGGTGGTGGTGGTGAGGGGAAGTAAACACTAATCAGTTTACGAAACAATTTGCTTGGCCGTTGATGCGTGCACATCCCGTTAGATAATATACAATTTCCTCGTAATTGAGTTGTTCGAGGCTACCGGTTTATGGAGAGCCCTTCAAACGCAGCCCCTGGAGCACTCTTGAAAATATGGAATTATTACTGAAGAGAGAGAATGAGTGGCCGAGAGAGGGAGAGAGAGGGACAGTGACAGAGACAGACAGAAGGACTTTCACCATTATTGGAAAATTTGATTTTCAAAAAAGAAATTAGAAATCGGGGACAAGGAGGGAATGCGGTTATCGGTAAACATATATATTTTATTATATATTTTATTGCAGTTAGGATATATATTATGTTAGGCTATACAAACCGAATTCCCGTAACAGTCAAGACCGCTAATTTAAAATATAATATATTGTTCTGACAACGTAACGATTTCGCAATAGTTTCACGTAAATATATCAATACGAAATTTTCTTTGGCGGAAACCACAGTGACCATGTATATGGATTAGTACACCAACCGTATAGGTAGGTATGTGTTATACTATAGGACCAATATGATATTTTACTAATTATTAGCACGTCAATGCGCATGAATATATAATGCATATACATGGCTACATACCCATATTTGCATGACTCATCGCAATGCAATATTGAAGTCATTATACATAGTAACATATTGTCCACATTGTACAATTTCCCCATGTGCACTAAAACATTACGTTTTGATAAACACTCAAATTCACATTCGGTAAATCATAAAACAAATATTAAACATGTATCACGGCGCGGCGGGAGTGTAAGATTACAAAACAAAAAATGAGCTAAGCGTTGAATTGTTTAACGCGTTTCCGTCTCCGTTTTCATTTTATTTTCGTCAGTGTCTATGTATATAATATATAATACACTATAATATAATATTATGTGCTTTCCAATATATTGTGCGTGGAACATTGCGGGCGCGCCCCTCCTCCGCTGCATATTACAATAATAACATATTATAATAATATATAAGACGTGTATTTTTTTTTTCTCTCTCTCGAAAAGTCGTTTGCCACACCGGAAAACCGTACTTAGGAGGGACCGGTCATTGTATACCGTTTGGGCACACTTTATAATATATTATTATTATATATATTCTCATATGTATACAATGGTTTTATATGTGTACACATTCGCACGCACGCACGCGATTCGTCCACGCCGGGCCTGATAGAGTGTTGCCATAATAATATAACACACCCGCGCGAGGAAAGATTAATAGCCGTGTGGTTTTGTCGGAAATTTATGGTCGATAAGTCTGCCGCAAAAGGTGGCACGCGACTGCCGAAAATGTGTGCAAACGACGTCATTAGAACGAATACGACGACGGGGAGACACACACGCATACAAACGCACAGAGAGTAAAAACTACTGAAAATAAAAGAAATACGCAGAAAACACGCGAATGTGTTAAGTCACGGTCGATTTGCCGGGTGAAAAGTACAATAATTATTGTTATACACGGCTTGTCATGGACCATTGCAACGGAGTGGTATATTTTGCCGTGTGTGGTATATACGTACACGTATATAATATATTATTATATAGGGTGGTTGGTAGAATTTCCGGGGATCGAACGATGACTGGTGTATATATACATACATACATACGTCATATTTACATACATACATACATACATATACATACATACATACATACATACATACATACATACATACATACATACATACATACATACATACATATATACATACATACATACATACATACATATATTATACATACATGATACATACATATGCATATACATTTGAATATTGAAAATATCCGATTTTTTTCCAGAGATGTCTGCAAAGACTATACCTAATCCGATCAATAAAGTCATCGGCGACCTATTTTTAACTTATTAATACTTCCATTGGTTTCAATCGATACATTTAAATTTTAAAACTTAGCAATAAAAAGCTGAAAAGAATCTATGGATTGGAAAATAAATTGTTAAGCTATATTTTTTATTCAATATGAAGATAATAATATGTCATATGTACAGATATATATTACATATATTATGGCGAATGTTTTCAAGAGAATAGCTCATAACTTTTTACTCCAATCTTATATTTAAGCATGCAATTAACTTATTTATTCAATATTTATTTACGTTTCACATGGGTATTAAATTATTAATTGATATTTACAAGACAATTCGCATAACTTAAGTATACAAAAATATTAATTTCAAGTTTCAACTATTATACATTATTATAATAGTTGTAATATTATATTACTATTTTTATTTAAGGTTGTGAACTTAAAAAAGTCAAAATTTTAAAATGACGGTGCTGGGGAAATTGACCCCAATAAAATTATATTACATTGTATCGATTTTATTAATTGTATTCAATATATTTTGTCAATTATTTCATGAACGCCTCAAATAAATATGTATGTATTAATAAAATACATTTAAACGAATACATATGGTAATGATATTATATGACTTTCGTATTAGATATAGTAGAAGTTGTATAAACTGTAATGAGACCTAAACTTGTTACTACTAATAATATTTTTTTATATATATTCCATTTATAAATTATAATCGTATTATGAATTAAAAAATTGTGTTTGTATTCGTCAAATTTTAATTGAGTACCATATAGTATAGTATAGTATATGGAACAATTAAATTATTTAATCGGCTTGGTGGTCGACCATGCAGTTTTCAAAACGTAATAAACTCTTAATTTGAATTACAAAAAATAATTATTTACCAAATTGTAATCTATTAAAAAGGCTCTTAAAATTAATAATTGATTCAATAAAATGTATAATTTCTCCGTTGCCATGTGTTTGACAGTAAATTATATTTATTTATTACTATTATTTATTTACTCGTACAATTATATAGCATATTATTATACATATTCTTTTCAAACTATTTGTGGTTGGATACTATACTGTATTCTTTATTATGTTATATAATTTAAACCTGTATCACCAATATTTCAAAAAAATAAAACATTAGCGAACTACGTTTTTTTATTACTGAAACGAAAATCAATTTATTATTGCCCTAATAATTCCAGAAAAGTAAATAAATATTTCCCTCCAACTGTGTATTTTGTTATAACTGTGCTTTTAAACATAGTACCAAATACCTAAACAATATTTTTACAATGAACAAAAAAAATAAACAAGATATTCTATGAAGGGTTTAATTAATTTCATCAGATTTCCCAAAAAAATTCTGAAAATAAATTACAAGATCTATATATTATAATCGAGTATATTATAAGGTATAGAGGTACACCATACAACCTTCATAAAAATCACAAAAAGATTTAGTAACCTTAAGGTAATGGTTATATACATATAAATCGATGTTTAGACACTCGAGTGGTAAAAAAGACAAAAATTAAATTCGAAAATATCTTCGACGAGAAAAAATAGACTGGAAAACCAAAATTTTTTAAGGAGGTCAATTATTGCTCATAAAACCACGATCATCGCGAGGATGAAAAAATGTGGTGGTGATCGTTCCCCATTGTCCAGTCACTATTAATGCTTCCGGTCGTTGCTGTTTGAACAACGGATGTTCCACATCCACCATCAACCAAGTCATGGAGGAAAATAAATATGACGGACGGGCACGTGGAAGTGGCGCTATGTGAGAGGCTATGTGTCCCCCACAGAACGGTCTCCCTAGCGCAACACACAAACGTTGCCCCCAAATGCCGTTCCATTCGGCTACCAATATCAAATTATACACCACCAAGTGTATCTAACGCACATCCATCACTCACCAAATATACCCGGATCACTGCTGTTGGGTTCATTTACGGCTATTTCGGAAGGTTCCACGAGTTAGGTCTCACGTAGCGTTATACGTCATTACACTGTCGCTCTACTGCAGTCGACGTCCTGTGCCCGGCCAGGTGCCAGGAAGCACCACAGATAGGTCTTTCCAATGCAATAATATAATAATCTAGCTCATATTAATATAATATGTTGACGATAAGACTTATATTTATAACTGTAAATAGTAGTGATGATGCATTAGTGTATTTATTCATTCAAATAAAGTATAAACGGACATGATTATATGGATATACATATGCCTAAGTTTTTAAATACATATATAGATACGATACGTATCACATGCGCACCTACAATCCACATGATTCAGTGGTTATTAATTGTTTCATGATTTTGTTGTATAGTTATATGTGCTATATATGGAAATATGTAAGAAGTGCTTTCCATTATTTTTTCAATAAAAATCTAAAAAATAAAAGTAAATATCAACATTTTATTTACGTACCAATCAAAAACTCATATGCCTGGTTGCATAAGCAATCTCTAAACATTTAATGAATCAATAGTGGGCTAATGTTCCCTTAGCATGATTTAGTACTCCATTAAATTTTAGAGAACCAATAAATCAATCAATTGTATAATGCAACTTGGCAATAATAATGTATAGTATATTCACCGAATTCAAAACAAACGCAAAACTTCCAGAACATTTATCAGAATCTCTTGGCCACAACATATCCTCACTCGCAGTCATACTATCAATTTCATTAAAAAAAGTGAATCTACAAAACAAACTGTAAATTATAAAAATGTGCAAACATTTTTAATATACCACTTATGAATTTAAATTTCTACTATGTAAGATACTAAGATGACTTGTTTCCCTATGGTGTATTGGTTTATGCCACAGCGGGTATTTTTATTAATACAATTTTTTTTTTAATCTGGTAGGTATATACGTATTTAGGCTACTTAAAAGTAATAGTAATAATTACAATTCATCGCTTTTTAAGTGATAATTGCGTTAATTTTAATTTGAAGTGAAGATTTTCATTTTACATTAAATTTTAAGTTACTAGTATAGATAAGGGTTATTCGTTATACCGATTTAAGTGTGAAGATTCTATAGTTCTTTAATTTTTTAGAGACGTGGGTTGATAAAAAAGCAAAGTTAGTATAAATAATAGTGATTCGTGACGATTAAAAACCACTGCAGGCTGCAGCGTGGTTCCATAGCAATCATGAATCGTGCATGACATTTTAGAAACCAAAACAATTTGTTATAGTAAAACTGTGGTACACTTTAAAATTTAAATAGTACAATTACCACAATATAGGAATTTTTAGAAGCTATACACGTATATATAGCCTATATGCCAGGTTATTTTACTGACCTGACTGATGGCCAAGGTATAGTACGTCGAATACTATATCCTATTGATTGACATTATACGTTCTACTAATTCTAGAGAAATAATTTATCAATTTTCTCTTTTGTTCATTAGTTTTTACCGACATCTGCAATTTTGATGGCCCGCGAACAACTTCCAGATTCCTAATGTGGTCCTTCAAAAATATTAATTGGTGACGCCTGACTTATTGAGTATACACTACGCACTACGCAGTCTACAATACATTTATATTTTATACATGCACATACTATACAATATACACCTACGAGTAATGTTGACATTGCGTTTTCTCGCTCGCAACGTGTTGGAAGTAAATTGTGGTTTCTATTTTTTTTTCGATATCGGTTTAAAAGTAAGCAAGCGACTATACGATCAAAAAACCCTAAACCATCTTTAATAAAAAAAAAATATATATAAAAACTCAGATTTTTTATTATAACGGCGTAAACTTATATCATATATATTTTAGTACGTTTTTCGAGCGTTCCCGATTTGGGATTAACCACCTGTCAACGTGTTCGCGCCGTGAGCTTGTAAAAGAAACCGCCGCCTCTACACCACCATTGCCGCCACGATAAGCCTCGGGCCTCGGCACAATGAAAGATTACTGACTAGAATTATTGTTATTATTTTTTGCTTTCTTTTTTATTACTATTATATTGTGTAAAAGATTTCTGTGTATACGTAAATGCCGACAAAAGTGTCTCTTGGCGTGGATATTTTTCACCCTCTCTATATACACACACATACATATATGTAGGTACAGCATCCCCAATGTGCGGCTTTCACGCTTGGCGGAACGTTCGCATTTTACGAAACCGTTTGCGCTCCACATCTGGAAAACACGCTTCGAATGCATCGGTTACACTATATATTATATTTATATATATATATATATTTCTAAAGCACCGGTGGGACAAAAAAAAATATAAACACACTACAATGGAATTTTACTTTCCCTCGTGGTCGTGGAATTTTTCGAATCCGCTAAGTAATATCTTTTCCCTTTCCATCACCTTTCCTCACCACCGTCGGAAAATCCCAATGAACTACCCGTCGAATTTATACTCTGCACATTAAAAATAATATCGCTCTTTTGCTCGAATAAAGCTCGAAAGTCTAATCCGAATCCGCGCATAATATATACACTCGGCAGTTGGTATTAAAATTCTACAATTAAATGTCCCTGTTTACCCGCTATGCAATGTATATTTTATAAGCGCGTTTTATTACTATTATTAATATATATGATACAGTAGATTTTAAAATTATATGAAAATAGTATTATTCCTGCATTCCGTAGTTATTGGCTTCCTCTATATATGTAATATTATATAGTTTATTATTTTGATTCACCATATTAATAATATTTGAATATAATATATCCATAAATTCAAAAACAAAATGATTTTATAAATTATATATTAACTACCAAAACATAGATAAGTAATTAATAATAAATTATTAAAATAAAAATTCAAAATAATTGTAAAAATATAGAAAAAATAAAATAATACAATTGAGAAAATTTGGTAAATCATTTAAATTAAACAAAACCACGGTTAAAAAGTTCAAATTTCACAAACGTGATAATATAAACAAAATATTTAAGATAGGAGAATAAGATTTCTATAGTAGTAATGTAGTATAGCTATACTAGCTAGTAGTATGGCTAGCCAGTATAGGTCACTATATACTATAGTTATAAACTTAAATATATTATTAGGTATAGTAATACGTTTTCAAAAGTCCGAATAACGGAAACCTCGCTGCATTTATTATATAGAAAGTTTGGTTACTTAATTTTTTTTATCTTTTATTCATTTAAGAGCACTCTAAAAATGTTAATGTTCATCCTAATTTATAGAATACCGAACTCCATCATGAACATAAATTTGTTTTAGTTCGAAGTACAATATAAAGTGTTTAAATAAAAAGGGTTCATGGCTAATAATTAAAATCCTGTGTTATAACGTGCATAGTTCTATGGACATTAATTATTTAAATTAAAAAGGTCTTAAAACTACCTATATATATATAGACTAGGTATGTTTCCAAGTATAATATCTTATTGATAGAATGAAATAGTTACCACATATCCACATGTACAGTTTTTCTTTGTACCAGGTATATATATATATGGTACCAGCTTTCTATACTCGTTTGATAAAGTATACAAAATAAATATTTGTCTGTAAGTAAAGCCGTAAAGATACCTACCTAAAATACGACTAAATTCTAAAAAGGCCGAATGCTTATTATAAATACATAATATACTTTATTTCCCCACTACAGACTTATCCATATAGTGTAAAATCGTAAATAATTATTGTATAAAAATATAAAATGTGTGTTATAAATTATTAATAGTATATGTGGTAATTTATCTATTTATTTGGTATTAAATGGGCAAGTCCCTGTTACAGTAAGAATAACATTACAATCATTATAATTTTATAGACATGATAATAAAATACAATAATAATAATAATGTGTAGGTAGATACCCCTAATTTATGTAGCATTGTGGTGGTTTGCCAAAGGAATAAGACAGATTAACGGCTACACTCTAACGTGTGAATAAAAAATTATACACTGCTATTATAAGAAGGTAAAGTACTTAAATAAATCAGTATTTTTCTAGTGTGGAATTAAAAAAATTTAAGTACATAGTACAGATTATAGGAAGTCCGTCCACGATTTTTAACGCATACAACTGTATAAAGAAGTTTGATTATTAAAATAAAAAAATGTGTATAATATTATTATAATATGCTATCTGTAGCACAACAATTGTGAAAATTTACATAGGGCACAGTAGTCATCAATTGTGAATTGTATAATATATATATAATACTACTATTAGTTATATAACTTCTAAGCTTATAATAAATAAAAAATTACATATTTTGTCATATGATCGCATTATTATATTGTATATATCGTCACGACGCCATCTGTTTTGTCTATATACGTTTTATGCATTTTGCGTTTATATTATCACATATATATACATAGCAGCCGACTTTTGGAACCGTTTTACGGGCCTTTGAAAAAGATACGTCGACCGCACACTGTGACAACTCGTGTAATAAAACTCGGCGGTCCATGAACGCGAAAAAAGTGCGTTGACGGCGACGGGCGGTCGCGCTTTATGCGTTTATGCGTATGAACTAAATATATATGTACATATACGATAACTATAAAATATAAACTATATAGTATTTATATATATATATCATATCGCAAGTCTACGTTTACCAGTATTATACCATGGTAGTAGTATCCGTCGTCGTAATAACTATATTATGATACGGTCATCGAACTATGTAATATGTGTAATGCGTTTAGCCGAGACCCGTGGTAGTCGCAACCGGCAAAACGACGCCGCGATATTAGATTACGGTCCGACCGCAACACACAGAGTCTTCTACTCGTAACTCGTGTATACATAGCACACCCCCGGGGACCAATATAATATTCGTGTGTGTGTGTGTGTGTGAGAGAGTGTACACGCTTTTTGATGTTGTCCCCTTAACCCTCCGACCTGTACTTTCATGCGGTACGTATATCGAACTACTGCAGCTTGTGTGTGGGCGTGTGGCATAGGTCCGGGCGCAACCGATAATAACATTACGAGCGGTGCATCTCCCGCAGTGTGTTTATTGATAATAACAAAAAAAAAACCACTCATGTGATGACTATAACGACCTCGTGGTGTACCCCGCGGTACGATCAGCGAGTACCTATATCATAGCTGATGTAGTGATATACGCTAGTTTTTTCGATAATTAATACAAATCCACTTCTTTGCCGCGCATTATAGGGTTCCAATAACAACGGAATGAGTTAAAGGTCAAGTCGGGATGTACAATTATTAATTGTATTAAAACAAAATATCGAGAAACGATCCTTTGACCAATTACGGTGAACGCATTTGAATCTATATAATCATTTAACTATAGATATTAGTGATATTACCATTGATTATAAATATAGGTATTACTAGAATTTATAATCAATGATATTACGTATGTTATATAATACTTTATATTAACAAAATAATATATTCATAATAATATGTAAAATGTTCGATACCACCACATTTTGCCCAGAAATGTAGGGCCAAATGGGAAGTCGTTTGATTTCCACCCAAATAATAAATTGGCAATAGGCACGTAGGTATTATGATTTTTTTTCTCTTTATCAAATTTACACTTGGGAAATATTGAACTAATTGGCACCAAATTTTGCACACATATTCTTTGAAACTCAGGGAGTGAACATCTATTTATTTCGTTTTGGATCACGAAAATCAAATATTTTTTTATATATACTAAAAATATATAGGGTTGTCATTGGTTTCAGTAATAAAAAAGACTTTTATAGTTTTATATGATCTATAGGTATGTATATAAATAAATGTATTTTGGTAGCTTATATACTCAAAAACTACTCGACAGATTTTGGTTAAAATTTCAAATTGTTTTTAAAGATATCAGGAAAATGTAGAGAGTAATTTGTACCTTATTCAAAAATATACCTAATATACTGCTAAATAATAATATACGTACCTACTTACTT
This sequence comes from Acyrthosiphon pisum, assembly GCF_005508785.2. Taxonomy (NCBI): domain Eukaryota; kingdom Metazoa; phylum Arthropoda; class Insecta; order Hemiptera; family Aphididae; genus Acyrthosiphon; species Acyrthosiphon pisum. The sequence continues at coordinate 25,791,462 of NC_042496.1, forward strand.
AACTATAAAAAAAAGTTTTTTAATAGTGAAAAGTTTTATATCCCGCCAATTAATATTTGATTAACTACAATCTACAAGTCTAAAACAAAATAGCATAAATCGCTTTAGAAGAAACCATCGCATTTTACGTTTGAATATCCAATTTTTACAGAATTTGAACTTTCAATACTCATACAACATAATTGTAGCCTTTAGCTAAATTATTCTAGAAATACCTACAAGTTACAATTTATATGATGAATCATATAAATAATTTTGAAAATTATATTATGTCTAAAAATGCTAGCATAAATATTTGGCAAAAATGTCAAGTAAGTATCTACAGTTTTTAATTTTTAAATGACAAAAAAAAATCAAAATCGATTTTGTAGGGTAAATACTACGAAATGTTCCGCAATATATTTAAAGTATTTTACTTCTGACGTTCCAAAGTAGATACCAACTTATCCAATTTGTTACCATGCACTCGCCAGCAACCACCCTCAAAGTTTAAAATTGAAGCATTTCTACTGCCCTCCTAGAGGTGATATCGGAAAGAAACACACACACACGATTTGATGTCATTGTGAAAAAATGCATGTATCTCTCTCAGAATCCAAAATGTTTAGTGACTTTCATTCTCGGGAACTATGTATACATATTTCTATTATAGGTATATTATTAAATGTATGTATAATATATTATAATATTATACTCACTATTAACACTGCCTCATCACTACCTACTGTGTACATACAATGCCATACATATATTTTATATAGCAATACTCACGTCTCAATTGTCTAGTCCTTTTACGTATATGGGCACCAAAAATGTCACAATATTGACTTTTAAATTGGTTTTCAAAATGTATACGAAATATTATATGGTTTAAACAGTAACATATTTTTTTGTATACATTATAATAGATATGTCATCGTCACCCATGCACTGTATACATGGTGCAGCAATCTGCATGGCACTGGCGATAAAATCCGAAACTGTCGGATAATATAATATTATTATTATTACTAAATACATAATAATAATATATGCTTACTGTTGTTGCGATATTAGTTTTTAATACTTAATTTAATACAGTCAACAAGCGACGGTGACAATGACTTGGCCGCTCGCCCTACGCCTATCAAATGTATACGCGTTACACGATTGTTAAGTCGAACAAAAAATTACGAAAAGGGACGTGTCAAATCAAAACAAATATATACAATAATAAACGCGAGCTCGGCACGCGTTTGGTCTATAACCGATTTATATATTATATTATATCATATAAAATATTATATACATATAATATTTATGCACAATAATATATTGAGACGTCAAATCTCCTCGTGAACGGTCGCGCGCACGTCCCTTCGGTCGAAAAAAATTAATCGTCCCCATTTGCAAACGATACTCGTGTATCGAGCGCGCGCGTCAGAAAATAAAACACATAAAAGAACCGGACACGTGTAAAAGTTATTGTCAGGCGGACGCGTGCAATCGTTTCGGTGTGAAAACTTTTTTACACGTCCTATGCCAACATCCACGACACCCAGCACTCCTCCACGGAGCCCTCGGAAAAAAATAAAATAAAACCCATACTAAGACTAGGGGTATGATATATATACAGCCGGTTTCATTTCACATCAAATTAACTTGTCACTCGCTCTATACCCACCGCTGATCGGGCGCGCACGACGCACGTGCTCGGACACGTGCCCTGTATACACCCCTCCTCTCTTTTGCCGGAATGCTCAGCTTTTTTGATATTGCAAATTCGCTAGTGCGTGAAACAAAAAAGAACTATCTATTCGTCGCGTATAGTGATTGTACCATGTACTGTATGAGCGTGCGTGCGTCTCGTACTTTTATATATTTATATATATATTGTAATATGAAAAATATATATATTGGTACACATTGGGAAAATAAACCACCATCGCCGGTTTTGTCACCAGATTCGTTGACGACTCCTTTGTTAACACTATTTAATACATCTATCGTTTATAGACGTCATATTATATTATAAACACACGATAGTCGTCCGCCTTTTCCCGTCATATCACTATAATATATCATATCACACGTATCACACACACAAAAGCGCCGTCCAGTCCCCCTTAATTTCAGCCATGCCTTACGACCGACCTTTATGCGTAGTTAAACATGACCATGGTGTAACGTCTCCTCTTTACCTTGGTAAGGCGTGCAAATGTTATTAATTAGGATCTAGCCCCACTAAACATTCGATGTTGCCTAACATCTCTGCGACGTATGTTTTGGGTTGGATACGCAACATCACATTGGTATGTTAATAGCACATTTTAAGGATGGTTTGTTTGAATTGTCACTTAATTTGTAATTTTATAACATACCTACAACATTCAAACCTAACTTTTTAAGAACATCACGGAGGTACGACCGAATATCAATATGCCATATTAAACTATATACCTAATCTGTAAAAATCAACAAAATAAAATGTTTAGGTTTGTCTGGCTAAATATAATGTAATATAATATAGCATCTAGAATAATCTTCCGAGAATTCCTCCCAATAAACCTATGAGGATATTCCTTCCTTCCTTCACTTTCGTCATTTCTGGTCTTCAACTAAGTTAAGCCCAATGCCTTGCCCCAAAATCCCAACATTGAATGATTATCACTATTATTAAAATTCCTTTCCTACTATACACATCAATTATCATTTATCAAGAATAAAACAATTTACAACGCTGTTTTTGCTCAAATCAAGGTGTATTGATACACCTTGGCTCAAATTATCTTATAGCCATCAATAATCACCTAATCTTTAATCCGTTCATGCCTGCTATTTCTTATCGCTTTCGTTATTATTATTTAATATTTCACACGTCCTTACTGTACTGCAAGCTTATTATAATCAGTATAATATTGATGTTATATTTTATGTTAATATCGTTATTAGGTTATTATTATATTATCTTAATCGATTTCAATATTATGTTATGATATTATATCAGCTACTTTGTCACTTTGATTATCATACTGAACAACAAAAAAAATTGAATTTGAAAATATGTCCTTAATGTAAGTATATTTAAAAATTACAAACATCAAAATTTGAATAAATTAATTTTAATGATGGAAATAGGGCTGAACGTGCTTGATAAACACCTTGTAAATGGCCAATTCCTTTACTTTATATTAGAAGCAATCATAGAATTTACTAATATAGCTCGCAATAAAATATTTAAGTACGTAAAATGTTTATTATAATATAAAAAAAAGCAAAAATACTGCATATGCTATGTACAATATTATAAAAACATCGTAAATCGGCTATCATATTATGTGAGTGACGCGACGATTTTCGAATACAATTAAGACTTTTAATTCGATTTATTACACACATGCAAAAATACATGACCAGTGAAAGAAGATTTTACCAAGACCGTTATCGTCTCGTTGCAATAATAATATTACATAAAATAATAAAAACAAATTGAGCATACAACTAAAATAGGTATGAAACTCCATGAAACAAAAATATCCTAAAAATACGTTAACATTATAAAAGCACCTATTAATGATTGTAATTTTTATATTATCCGTTTTAACGTTATATAATTATACAATAATATAAATTTTTTGTTATTATTAAACCTCGCAGCAACGGTTTTTATACATCTCAACATACCATGAGCAAAATGTTTATGTGCAGATGACTATGAAGCTGGGTTATCCTACCTTACTCAATAGTGTTCAGAATAATACGAAGTAATTTTATTGTAAATCATATTTTTCTAACATTAGTTACACAATTTCTCGACTTCTCGTACAATTTTCTTTTTTATTATAAGAACCAACTTAACACAACTTCTCGATAATGACTCATCTTTTGCAAAATATCAGGGTTCATTTTTAATCTCGACTATCAGACACCTGCAGTGTCTATAAGGGTATATTAACGCTATGCAAAGTGGTTTACGTTATATAGACACTAGACAATATTATGTCAAAATAATATAGAAGTATGTATATTACATATATTATTATAATATAGCCAGACTTAAATTAAAATATTAAAATATGCTTAAATAAAATAACAACTGCAGTTTGTAACAGTCAACAGATTTACATGGATTAAAACCTTTACAGAAATACTTGTTATATCTAATATAATGTATACCCGTAACCCGCACTCGAAAACAAAATCTATTGAACAATCGGTCTAGGTCACTTTGTACGGTCGGAGGTCGAACATTAAAAATGCGAAACGTGAACATTTTTTAGGGCCGCAGTGTAAAAATTAAGATTACAGAACGCGGGCACTTTATGTATACTATTATATACATAAAATAAATAAGTGTAGGTATAATATAAAACAATCTGAAGTCATGATAATAAAAATATTATTAGTTTTAAATACCATTATTGGTATATCTAATTTTGTAATAAGTATAATTATAATTTATTAATATATAACAGCACGAAGTAATGTTTGGTTGTTACCGGGTAACCTTTAAATAAAAAAAAATTATATTATTTTGGCTTACATCCCGGATTTAAGGGGGAGTCCAGGGGGGGGGGGGCATGGCCCCCAGGCCTCGATAGTTAGAATTTATTTAGGGGCCTCAGATTTGTCCATCACTTTTTTCATTATATGCTATAATACTGCATAAATCACCTAAAAGATAATCAATCATTATGTAGCTGTGGAAAAAGCTTGTAAATTATAATTTATAAATAAAATGATACAATATTCATCATTTATTGCTATGTTCCTAATATCTATATATTTATTATAACAGGTGCCTAATATTAAATAATATTAATATATTATACATTATTTTTTTTTCGTACAGGGGCCTCATTTAAAACTTTGGCCCCTGGGCCTCAAAATGTCTTAATCCGGGCTTGTAACATATTATTTTAGATTCTGAACGAAACGAGGAAGCTATAGGGGTTTTACAGTGATGTTTAATTTTTTTTTATCCTGTATACAAAATTTCTACCATAAGGAGTACTTTGATTTCAACATATAGTATCTTATCTTTTAGAAAATTGGATCAAGAGAGGTCATTTTTCGATTTTTTCAATAGTTATTTAATGCCACTGAAAAAGCCACCGACAAATTACGAAAAACCGCTAAAAACGGAATTTTGATTTGTAACGCTTTGGTTATTACCATAGAAACGAATTAAAATTAATTCAACTTGCAGGCTATAATAAATAATAACAATATAAAATATCCAGTCTGACAAACCATCTCCGCTCAGAATCGTTTTTCTTATACAATAATATTATATCATTGAATTCAAGTTTAATACAATCCATTATACCCTCTTGCCATTATACGGCAAATTGTTGTACCCTACTGTACAGCAGAGTGACACCCACTTACCCTCTTTTTAATTATTATATCTTTAATTTACTTTTGAATATAAAATAAATAAAATAATGTTTACATCTCATCAAACTTTATAACATTATATTATAGTATACTTATATAACATACATGCCTACTTATATTTACGTAATAATAGGTATATTATAAACTTGATGTGTATTGTGTATAATCAGTGCTCGAATTGGGAAAAATTAAGTAGAGGAGCTCAATCCAACAAGTTAAAAACTGCGTTCCAAGGGCGCAATTACTCAACACAGACCAGAAACGACCCCTCACGATCCTGCTTATACTAAATAGATAACAAAATTAATAATTATTGTTTTTGATTCAAAAGAGACCACATATTTTAATAATTAGTATAAAAAAATTCGAAAATACCGATAAATGATAACTTTAACTGAAACTGATAATATTTCATTCGGAACACAATTTAAGATAGTACTAGCACACATTACTATCTGTACCTTAGATAATTTACTTGTATATGATCTATGATCAATGAACTACTGACTATATATAGGTAAAACAGAGGGTGATATTATAATTAATTAATAAACTAATATCAAAAATAATTTTGATATGAAAAATAGAAAAACTTGTTATATAATTGACATCAATTGAAATCCACATTTAAATAAAAATTATTCGTACCGTCCCCCCGTGTAAGTAAAAAAAGTTAGTAGGGGTACGCAAAAAAAATAGTAGAGGAGCTCCGTCCCCCTACGCAACCCTCTCAATTCGAGCACTGTGTATAATAGTACAAATTGTCCGCATCTTCAATGTACATTTTTACCTGTGCGTACAAAGTGTCAGTGTTTTGCATTTTAAACAACGGACTGTTTACCTGTAAAATCCTCTAATAATATAATATTATTGTGTTTGAGTGAATCATAATGAATTATCTTAGGTAAACAGTGGTTATATACCGTGGTAAGCGCCAAAGCAGCGCATAAGATAAATACATATTATGTATTTATATAATATGAAAAAGTAAAATAATATGGCGACCATCATTCGACGACATAATGTAGTGTGTCTCGTATGGAAAAACGTAATAATAATATAAAATATTAAATAAATATATTCATATAATAAAATAAAATAAACGGTCCACCGGGTCGGTTCGTTGACAGAGGCTGCAGTATATATAAATATGTAATATGTATGTAGGTATTACTGTATGTAGGTACCTGTGTGTGTGTAGTGTGTATCGTCAGTAATTCAATTACGTATCGCACGGAGTGGTGGAGACTTTTTTTTTAAATTAAATTAAATTAAATTTAAATTGAAAAAGTAAACGTCGTTATATGCTGCAAAGCCCCTCCATCCATAACTCCTCCACCGACCATCATCAACGCAAAAGGGTGCAGTACTGGGCAGAGTCGCAAAGCACGTAAAGTTTTGTAATTTATAATTTTTTTAACGTTTTATTTTCTTTTTTTCATAATATATCAATTAACACGCTAGTGTAAAAACATCATGGCCATCTCGTATATATAGCATCAGCTATATACAATTAGTTTATATATATAGCGAAGGGCGAAGAGAGAATCGCCACCGTCCGAGGGGAAGGGTATACAGGACAAAATCAAAATGGCGTCAGTTTTGAAATTTCACAGCTGTTACCCTCTCCTAGTTGCCTACACTCTACACACACACGCACACACTTGCACGCGCACACATCAAGTACAGTTCCCGGCGTGGGAGGAAGTATAAATGTGTGTGTGTGTGTGTGTGTGTGTGTGTGTGTTTGTATGTGTGTGCGCACGTGTGTATATTATATAAATATAGGATATTGAAATATATAGACGTACGAATGTATGTGTAATGTATGTATATATGTATAGGTACATATAATATATAAACACCCTCGCAACAGGGTGCGGTGCGTAGCACACCCTCCTCCGGCATATAGTCCGTCCCTGTACACGGTGCGTATATATATATATATATATACATTGGTTTTGAAGATTGTATCTTTCACGGTCCAATGAAAACATCGCTCAATACCAGCTTAACGATTGTATATATACGCATAATATGTGTGCGTGTACCTACACCCCCACCCACATACTTACTCATGTACGCGCTGCACGTATACATACGCAATAATGGGACAGCACCGCAGGAGTGTCAAAAACCAAATTGAATAACACCTGTAAAGTATAAACATGCACCTATTATTATAGGTACGGGTTTAGATATATTGATTGTGAGTAGCCGTAGCCCGTTGGTAGGTACTAATAGTACTATATATATTATATATTATATTTATATACATTATACAATATACTTGTACGAGCTCTACTTTAGCTTGTACGTTTCTATTGGCACAATGGCACCCCCAACAGGTCAAGACAAGAGATCGCGGGGCGGCTTGCATACAACATCAAACGTGAATACGAGATACGAATGATACGATACCAAACCACGTAAAAGTATAATATTAAAATTTTACATATAAATATATTGATATATGCTAATATGCAGTACCTCCTATAAAAATATAATGTCAAGTTTCTAATAATATTTATAACATATAGGTAATAACTAAAATCATGCTTGTCTCCAATTCTCCATGCACTATATATATTTTATAGTACCTTAAACCAAAGGTGGACTTAACTAGTTAGTTTATTTTCTAATCAGCTTATGAACTAACTAGTTTAATTTACAGTTGACATAACTTAGCTTTTCTCAGTTGATTTCAAAAAAATCCATCAAGTTAAAAACATTTTGAAATTTCTCGTTTATTCGTAAACATTACTATGTCAGTATAAAATAAAAACAATCCAATGCAAAAACACAAACATTTCTGTTCTTTTTCTTGATAACATAATTTTGTGTCTATTCATATATTTTATTAAGTTGTAAATAATTGTATATTATACGAGTTGCAATTATAAATGTTTTTAAAAATTAATCATTTTAAATTATAAATTTACAATTGTTATGTTTTAATGTTATATAACTTATATTATTCAATTGCTATATGATTTAAAAAATATATTTGTTAAATTATTAATTTGAGATGAGTACAGTTTAAACTAGTAAATAATAGTAAAGTAAAAGTAAAAGGGTATACAGCGTACATTATGATAAAAGTTCAATAAAATTGTTTTTTATAATTTATAAGTTAGAAACTAAAAAGACACATTCACTCTTTATGTGATTAAAAAAATTAATAGATTAACTTTTTTTAAACTGAGTTAAGTTAATATTTTTTTCTATATTAACTTTTAACTTATCGAGTTAAAATTATAATTTGTTAACTGTTAAAGTTTTAACTTATCTTTCTTGTTTCCTCTTAACTTAACTTACTTGAGTTAATTATTTTCATTAACTTGCCCACCTTTGCCTTAAACAGACCTTCCACATTTCTATTCACAAAACACTATACGGCTTTTTTTCCCCTATTAACAGAGCACTAGTCTCTTGTAACAACTTACAAAACAAACTGGATATCTTTCATTCCTCTCAAAAAGCGATCCAAATTAATATACTTTCTTTTTAACCATTTTTTCTATTTAAATATATTGTATACTAACTAATTCAACCAGAGTGCAAATCTACTTACTTAATATTGTTGTATTTATAGTTATAGACAATTATTTTATGCATATTTTTTTTTATCAAACTTGTAAATATTTAATAAATCTAAAAGCATAGCCAAACATAGAAACTCAATACTCAACATTGATATGTGATAATTATGATAGAGTTATATACTTGTTTCTTGTAAGTTACCAACATTTACAAGATAATTCCTGAACCACGGCATTAACGTTTAAATATCATTCATTATCATTTATCAATGTTTGCTATATGTAAGTAATCAGTAATCAATACTATAATCATCTAGGTATATCAAGATACCAGGATATCAAAAAAAATATATTTTTCATAATTTGAAGATTTTCAAGAAAAATTTGATATACGTATCGGTATGGAATAGTATACGTATCGGTATGGAATAGTTACATACCGGCTCGTATCGAAGTCTGAGTCCGATACGGGTTCGATACGTATCGCTTTATTGTATATTGCACATGTTGAACTCAATTTTTTTCCTTGAAAATCTTGTTTCATTGAATTAATATTTAGAAAAGAAAGAAATTTTCAATTTTGAAAAAATAATAATACCTAAGCATAAATATAAATAGCTTCAATATAAGATTATATGTATAGTATAAAAATAAATATACAGTGATTCGCCAAGCATACTCACCCTTTTTCCACTTTAATAATTAAAATATTTAATTTCTGATTCTTAGAATTTTTAAATATATTCAGACCATTTTTTAATTTTAGATTCCGAGTGGAACTGTTGGAGAAAATCCAAGCACTTTTACT
>NC_042496.1:25802099-25806808 GCF_005508785.2 Acyrthosiphon pisum
TACAGATTTTTTTTTATTAGCATTTAAAGTTCAAAAATTGACAAAATATGTAAAAATCACGAAAATTAGCAAATTATTTTGAGTTAATAATTCGTAAAAATTTTTCTTTTTAGAACTAAGATTTTAAAATGTAATACAAGATTCCTTATAGGTTAATCTACCTTTATCAAAAAAAAAATGTCTATAAGAAACTCAAATTAAATTTTTATGAGCGTTTGAAATTCATATTTTTACAACATTTGATATTCACTCGATTTCTTACGTAACGATGTTCTTATTTTATTGTAATTAAAAAACGAATGACTGTAGATACTTGAAAATTTCACTGAATGTTTATATTAGAATTTTCTATACAAGATAAAAATTTGAAAATAACTTGACTCTTTTTGAGCTGCTTATGGACATTGTCATTTTTCAATTTTTTAAATTTTTTTTTCTATAAATATCAATAAGTTTTATTTGTTTGGTAAAAATGCGTGAAAATTTAATGCGAGGCTCCTGATATATTGTTACAATAGCAATTGTAAAATATTAAAAATACATAGGCACACATTTTTTTAATAAGCATTTGAAGTTGAAATTTTGACAAAATTTATCAAATTTAAAATTGAATAATTATTTTGTAGTTAAAAATTTATAAAATGTTCAACTTTTATATCTAAGGATTGAAAATTTAAAACAAGATTTCACGTCTAATATTTAATTCTGTTACCAAAAATTCTAAGAAATACATAAGCACAGTTTATTTTTATAGTCATTTTAAGTTCAAATTTGGACGAAATTACATATTAAGAAACCTGGTATAACTATTTTAGTTATTTTGTTGTGATTGTATAATATTACTTGTGGGTACTTGAAACTTCTTAAGTATACTATTATATATCTATGATAGTACCACGGTTTGTTGTTGATGTATAACGCGTTACCTAATGGATATTGTGATATGATTAATTTAGAATTTACTATTGATATCTATTATAGGTCAATTTTTTTTTAATACTATAGATAAGTATACCTATAATAGGTATGTCTAATACCTAGACTGACAAACCGTCTCCGCTCAGAATCGTTTTTCTTATACAGTGATATTATATCATTGAATTCAAATTTAATACTATCCATTATACAGTGACCCACTTGTAACTTACTGTACAGCAGAGCGACATCCAATTACCCACCTTTTTTAATTTGTAGGTACATAGTAATAATACATAATATATTATGTATTATTACTATGTATTTTTTAAAGTGTGCAAAATATACTCAAATATGCTAAATGCTAATAAATTAAGGAAATATTTATAGCCTCAGTGATGAGAAAATCTAAATATTGGTAATCAGTGAAAAACGACAAGGGTAAAAACGTCAAAAGTATTTTATTTAAAATTCACAAACATTAGTGGCTAATTGCAGCCTGTCAACCGGCGACCAAATAATTGTTGTCGTGTGGCTATATATTCGAAAATCGAGTGAATAATCTTTCTTTAATTTATTACCATTTAGCATTTAGTATATTTTGCACTCCTTAAGTAATATAAAAATTCAAATATTTTAAAAATGGATTTTGGGGCATCGGAATTTAGAAACATACACACGCACTAACAAATACATATTTTTACTTACCATCGATATTACCGCGTGTTCTGCAACATACCAGTAAAATAAATAAACATAAGTACAACTTACAGTTAGTAGGTATTCGTCGAAAACTGATTGTAATTTAACATGGTATTATATATTATGTTCAAAACATAAAAATCCAAAAAAAATCTTTGTACATTATGCCATAATATGTATACTTATAGGACATAGGTACTAATGTACTATAGAAGAAAAAATCACTTCGGGGGGGGGGGGGGGAATTAATAATTTTTACCCCGAATTCGATTCATCGCCAGACCGTTAACGAGCTGACCATCCAAGTTCTCCTTAGCTTGGATATAGTTGTATAGAGTATTCGTTCTGACTTCTGAGTCCTCTGAGATTATTTATTTACGAAACCCAGTGGATCGTCTCAAATGACTATAAGAAACGTGCGCCGGTTAGTTTTTTCTATCGTCTTATACAAGAATCAAGTCAGTATATATGCAAATTTCCAATGTAGTCTAGAAATATATAATATTATTATAGGGACGTAGACAGAATAAAAAGCAAATGCATACAATTTCGTCGAAATATTATTATAGTATTTTTTCTGGTGAATGTATATCGCTTGGAATAATACGTTTTAATACAACTTTTATGACTCAAAGCTCTATTTACAAATCGAATACTTTGATTATTCAAATAATTATTTACCATCTTCCGATTCCCGTGAAATCATATTTACACTCAATTTCATATAGGTACTATATGCAATTGATACCCATATCTCGATTGATTACTACACAATTTATAATATAATTATAATATATTTAATATTTGTATTAGATATTAGATTAGTTTTTCGTATGTGATATATTTATGGTAAAAGCCAAAAGGGTAAATTATACTTCTCATATAATTAATATTTGAATTTTGAAATTGAGGGTAAGCCGCTAAAGGTGGCGAGGTGTGTGCACTCAGTTACAAAACCCGTTCTGAATGTACGCACTAGCCGGTGTCTCTAGCTCCCAGATGGGTGACCACCCAGGATTTTTAGTGACAAATCATTGCCACACACGTGTTAAAAACTTACAGTACCCTCCCCCACAGTACCACAGGTTAATGACCTCAGTTGTCGATACCTTAACCCTGCCCCGCTCAAAAAAAAAAAAATATTTGATATTGTATCTTGTTATATTACTCGTATATCATCATGTGGTCGGATTGTTGCTATATTGTGTAATTTAGAGGGCATAGGTAGTAGGTAAGATACTTATATCTTACAAATGTTATTACTGATTAGCTTATTTTTAAATATTTTAAATTGAAAAATAAGGCTAAGTATCACCATTAGCTAAAAACTGTAATGTCACTGTTAATTATTTTTATAGTATAAAATACTACACAAAACCTATTATATTTTATTTCACTTATAATAATATTACTACTTCCAGTAATATCAAAGTTTCAATCACTAAGTATTTTCCTATTTTGCTCAACTTAAGTTACAATGTATTAACATGCAAATGCGGCGTACCTCTGATACCTGAGAAATAAAATTACTATAGTTTAATAGTTGAAATTAACGCAATATTAATATATTAATAATTATATATAGTGTTTTAATGTAATATCGTTGTTAATTCGTTGTAACTTGTAATATATATACATATATAACACTTTTTTTCATAACTTCTATTGGAAATCAAATAGTGGTAATTATATGATGTCACATTTGAGACTTAAAAATACAATCGCTGGGATGTCAAAATCACATTAATGGGCATCACAGCAAGGACGATCTCAAAAAAAAATCATGGGGGGGTGTAATCTTCAAAATTGCAATCTTTGAAATTCAAAATTTTTGTGACCTATTAAGTTATATTTAGTTACATTCTGTAAATTTATAATTTTTTTATTACCTTGTTTCAATTCTTAGTTTGAAATTTTGAATTCAATTTTAAGTGGAAACTTAGAAATACCTAACTTATTTTAAATTTATATCAAATTGAAATAACGTCAACAAATATATGAAATAGGTAATAATTATAATTCATCACTTATTTTTTATTACAAAATGGTTATAAAATGAGTTACAGTATTTAAAATTTTAAAAACTATTATGAATTATATAATTGAACCCTGCGTTGCTTCAGCGTTGCCCATTTGTGTACAAGATTATCGATATCCAAACTATCTGTTATGTCTTTTTCACAACTCAACATCATCAGTGCATTTAATCGTTGATCAGCCATTTTCGATCTTAGGTAATTTTTTATTAATTTTAATTTACTAAACATTCTTTTGTCAGATGCAGTAGTAACAGGAGCAGTCAAAGCTAATTTTAAGCCTTGAAATAACCAGGGTAGGTTTTGAATGAAAAATTACAATTTACAACTCGTGGTACTTTCTAAGTCCCAGTAAAATAGAATCGAATAAAATATGAAGCTTACCGATGATGGTATATGTTTTGTATTCCTTTTACTAGCGTCAAATGGGTTTTCAGGTGCTCCGAAATGCGTCCTCTTTCCGCCGTGACGATTAATCTCATGTTTTTTACGATAGTCATCATCAAAACTTGATCCACACTCCAAACACTCTAGTTTTACACGCTTTCGATACTTATTTATAGTAGTTGACATTGAATTTAAATGTTCGCAACAATATATAAAATAAACGCCTTGTAAGTAACTAGTAAGCACAATTATTAAAAATTAAAGTACCGAGTAAGGTGTACAACAGACTGTTGTCAATTACAGTTGTACAGACATCAAACATACACATTATGTACGATACATGGACACATGGTAATCGGTAATCTTCGTCTGTTGAGTGTTTCTTCGAAACGCGATTATCGCGTATTTTGTATTGGTACCCGTACCCTCACTTGATAACGTATTATACCTATAATATTATACTCGCCAGCCACAACCGTCGCCGCAATGACGAATGCGATGACGGATGACAGAAATAGACGGTTTATCGATTTTCTACTTTATTTAAATATAATATATGCATGATATAATATTATTATCTTATGCCGACTGCCGATTCTCGCATTACGAAAATATTGAGTTAAAACAATATTAACATTTAAACAATTTATTTAATTTTCCTTTCCTCGT
>NC_042496.1:25807712-25808927 GCF_005508785.2 Acyrthosiphon pisum
AAGAGTCAAATTATTTTCAAAATTTTATCGTATATATAAAATGGTAATATAAACATTCAGTGGAATTTTCAAGTTTCTATAGTCACTCGTTTTTTAATTACAACAAAATAAGATAATCGTTACGAAAGAAATCGAGTGAATATCAAATGTTGTAAAAATATGAATTTCAAACGCTCATAAAAATTTAATTTGAGTTTCTTATAGACATTTTTTTTTTGATAAAGGTAGATTATCCTATAAAGAATCTTGTATTACATTTTAAAATCTTAGTTCTAAAAAGAAAAATTTTTACGAATTATCAACTCAAAATAATTTGCTAATTTTCGTGATTTTTACATATTTTGTCAATTTTTGAACTTAAAATGCTAATTAAAAAAAACTGTGACTAAGGATTTTTAATATTTTTCAAATTTCATTTTAACAATATAGTAGGAGCCTTGTATTAAATTTTCAAGTATTTTGACTCATCAAATAAAGTTTTATTGATATATTTATAGAATAAAAAAATAAAGAAATTGGAAACTGAAAATGTCCATAAACAGCTCAAAATGAGTCAAAATATTTTTAAAATAGACATGGTGTATAGAAAATGTTCATCTAAGCATTCGGTAAAAATTGCATGTACCTACGGTCATTTGTTTAAAAGTTGCACCAACAACTAAGATCGATTTTCTCGAAAACAGATTTTGCGTAAAAATTCCCGTTTTTCTTTAATTTTTCTTTTGTTTTTCATGGCGCTTTTGAAAACTATTAGGAAATTTTTACTTTTGACCCCTCAAAGTGCCAACTAGATTCACTTTCCTATGAGAAAAGATACTGTTGAAGAAAATCCAAACAGTTTTACTGTCCTAAAAGATGATGACAAACACAAAAAAAAAATTAAAATTAAAAAAAAACACACATCATTGTAAAATAAATACATTCATCGATCCGCTAAGAATCTAAAATAATTTTTCAGTTAAAAATTTTAAAAATATATCTTCTTCAATAGCTGAGGATTGAACATTTAAAACAAGTTTCCACATAATTCGTAAATAGGTAAATAAATTACTTTATACACAATGATATCATCAAATATACTTTGTAATATATTGAGCATTATAGACTGACTGATCGTCTTCGCTCAGAATTCGTTTTTCTCATACAACGATATTATATAATTGAATTTAAGTTTAATACATGCATTATACATTGACCTACTTATACCTACTGTAC
>NC_042496.1:25810178-25814414 GCF_005508785.2 Acyrthosiphon pisum
AAGGGGGTGTGCCGGTGAGCATGGATGGTAAATCTTTCTGTGTACTTATTAATTGCCAATTATTCATTATGTATTTTTGTGGTGTATATAGAAATATTAAAATATATAATATACTTTTCTAATAAAGTAATAACAATTAAAAACTTCTGAAAAGTACAGCGTATTTGTGTCGTAAAATTTTTAAATATTAATAATGAGAACAATAGGGTTTAAGGGTTTTAGCGAAGGTTATATTCTTATAGTAAAATATTGATTTTTAAAAAATGCTATTGTAATTAAAAAAAATATTTTTTTTAAACAATGACAAAAAATAGATAAAGTCGTTAAATATAATTTTTATTTTACCTTTTTTTCAACCGTTTGATCACAAGAACGGAAGTAGGAGTGGTTTTCTCTAAACTCTACTAGTTTTAAGAAGAACTACGGGTTCGAACACTCGAAAAAGTAATATCTAGTATACTATATTGGTAGACTTAAGTACAACTAAAATCTTCACTAAGCGCAAGCATATATTATTTCAACATAAAAAAAACTATTTTCAAAAGAGATGTTTATAATAATACTTGTAGCGCACAAAAGCTAGTTTGAGATTTTGTGAGATGAGATAGGACTGCACAAGTGACAACTTTATATGCCTATTTGCACTTCATTAGTCGTAAAAAATAAAAAATAATAATATGTCACTGTGAATTTGCTGGTCAGGTATAAATATGTCATCATGTCACCTTCAACACATCATCCCTATTCCCTAACACCGCTCCTCCAACTAATCCATCGCCGGAAAGGGTTCAATGGCTCATTAGTATCGTTTGCTCGCACACACACACACACACACACACACACACAAATTCACTTTGTCCCGTATCGACGACAAAATATAATAATGGTCCGCACGGTATGCTATACGCATAAGTGTATATAACTGCACTGAAAGGGCGAGCGTATATAATATAATATATATATATATTCTCGGAGGCTAATAATATTATCGTTACACGATTTATAACAACGACGACGATAATAATAATAATAATAATAATAACAACAACATATCGTATACGATCAAATATTTTGTGTACATCGGAGGAGACCGTAATGATGACGAGGGAACGGGGATGGCGATGACTGGGTGACTTGACACACACACACACACACACACACATCGGGCGCGTGTATTTATTTCCCGCAGAACACGTAAACAATATAACATAAATATATTACATAATATAATATATACGTATGATATGTGTGTACATGGGTGAGTGTGTGAGAGGTTATTGTGGGTGGAGGGTATAGGGGAGTATGGGAGAGAAAGGGTCATTGCAGGGCGTTACAATATATTATTATGTACACTATTATCGGAAGGGTTTTACTTTTTTGCCGTCCACGTCGTTCATCATATATTAGAGCCGGTGCCGCGACCCGCCGGGAATACGGTCTTCGCCGCCACGTCGTTATCGCGCGACGTATATATAATATCATATATTCATATTTTTATTATTATTGCGCGTATATAACAATAATATATGTATAATATATTATGATAATATTATATACGTCGATGTCATTATTATTACGACGTGCTGCGTGCCGCCCCGGTATTTTTGTCACCCAGAGGACGTGTTGCCCAAATTCTCACGACGTGCCACCGCGCCGGACGCGATCGAGTCCTCGTCGATAGTCATACTCGTAAATATTTATACAGGGTGCAGTCTCGTTGATTACCGCGGTATTAACAGTGTGCACCTTGTAGTTTGCAGTCCTCGAATACAATATTTCAATCTAGAATTTTCGGAAAATATAACTTCTATAGTTGAGTGTAACTGTAGGCATGCCCAAATGTATTAATTTTGTTTTTTTTGCACTAACACATAATGTTATTCGTTTTCAAATAATAAAACATAACTATGTAGTGAACATTACGATGTATAATATATTGTATGTACCTAATATTTGTAATTCTTAAAAGAAATGAATTACCGAATTTTGAATATTTCAAATTTTAAGCTCGAAAATATAATATAAATAAATTGATAATTTTCATATTAATATAGATATGTACTTTCAACACGTAAAAAATTAAATATTAAATTATGCAAAATAAAGATGAATACATAGTGTATATAGGTACAGTAGTCAGTATTACTATTGATTAAGTAAACTTGCTTACTTTGTTTACTTAATCAATTGTATTACACATAATTAATTGTCTGTCTTAAATTCGGCTTCCTTATTCGATTATATTATATATGTGTATACATATATATACCATCAATTAAAAAAATTTACAATAAGTAGTGTGTAAATAATTTCAAAATCTTGAATATGCCTTTGAATGAGACACCCTGTATTGGGTCCAATACTACATATTATACATTGTGTCGTTATTATACAATATTATGTATATTATTTTTTATTACCGTACTATTTTCTTTGCTCTTTCTATTGCTCTTTGTTCCCGCCAAAAGGGGTTAAGTTCGAGCGCCACCGCCTGCTGGGCCACGTTTTTATGTAGATGTATTGAACTACTGCTGAAAAAATACTACGCAGCAGTTCAACTCTGGTGTATATTATTGTTTTTATTGGGCATGCGGCCCACTACGTTCATATATGTATATCATATGAACAAAACGTTATTCAATTATTTAATTTAATTTTAAATACAAATCTGATAATACAAATGGACTCAGGGAAATATATATAATTTACATTATATAACCAATATAGATTACATTTTTATTTAACTGCCCAAAATACATCAAATGTTCAAAATCATTCGTAATTCGCTTGAGAACATATGAAAAAATGCTATACACGTAATTTATTTTTATACATTCTATAAAATTCGAATTTTATTAGTGTACGTAGATATTATATACGTTGAACATTTAAATTCAATTGTTTTCAATTCAGCAATATTCATAGTTATTAGTTATTACAGACAAAAGTATCCGTTTTTTTCATACCTAAATAAAACAATAATTTTTTATAAGATTTTACTATTTTAACTACATTAAAAACAAAGTTATACTACGTGTATATAGTATATTTTAAATAACATTTAAAATAAAATAATTTTTCATGTATACCTACTATTATAGTACATATTCCGACATTTGATGATTTCAACGTAGTTAAATATCCAAAATTTTAACCAATATAATATTGTTATCAGAAATTCATTATAAAACTATTGTCAACGCTTTTAATCCACTCCCTCAAAACAAAAACATATTTATAATTGTGATGCCATCAATATCTAAATCTTAAGATTTCATTATTATCTGAAACATAATTTAGTATTAAAAGAGAAACACCATAAATGTAAGCGCTTTCACTCAGGAAGTTTTAAATTCAAAAGTTTTGTTTGTGTGCAAAGTTGACGAGCGTGTCGCTTTGTGCGATTGTTTCACGCGCATGTGTGTGTGTGCAACTCGATTCGAGTATTAAAAATAGAAAGATTTTCTTTTGTCGAAGAAATAAAAAATAAAAACATACCGTTCCTCCGACGAACGCCACCCGTTCCCTCCTGCCACACAATCGCTTTTATGTCAGTTTCGCAATAAACACAATTCCAAACTGTGTGCGTTTGTCACATTGCGAGGACATCGCCCTGATGTATTATTTCAGCTCCGAGGGGCCCAGGTTCAGTCACCGTGAAAATGTCGCTCGCCCTGTATAGTATACGCGCCATACATAGAGGAACTCCGTTTTTAATGAATCTCTCCGCCTTCCACCACCGCCGCCGCCGCCACCACCACTGACAACGAACCCCAAACGTTCCTTCGCACCCCCTTCTGTTGATGTTCTCCCTGCTGCTGTTCGTATTTTCTTGGCGTCTGTCGTACAACTTGTACACTGTTTGAAGGCGAAATATACAATATACAATTAAATAAATATAATATATAACACACAATGTGACTGTTGACGACCGACTACTAACATGGGACCGGGTCAAAGCAGTTATTTAATAAATTCTAACATACTGTACTCTATAATTCTATAATCTATATTATATATTTATATGATTAATAGCGCTCTGTGATATAAATGTTTGAAGCTTGAACTTATAAGTGTATGAATTATATTTCATATAAGTATATTATAATCACAAGTTATATAGAAATTAGATTATGACGTGTAAATAATATTTTTAATTATTATTATAATATAAAAATACAAATACAAATTGAATGTGTGTTACCTATACTTACCTTTATTATTTAATGTACCCAT
>NC_042496.1:25814514-25814989 GCF_005508785.2 Acyrthosiphon pisum
TGTCTTGTTTAATATGTAAAATGCATGTGGTCATTACTATTTTATCTGCATTTTCTGGTAACGATTTTAATCGTCTGCAGTATATACGAAATTTAGCTGTCAATTGACCAAAGACGTCTTCAACTACTTTTCTAGCTCTTGATAGTCGTTCATTAAATATTTTTTTTTTTACATCGCTGTACATTTGAGGTCCTGGATATGGTCTTAGTAAATAATTCTTTAATGGAAAAGCTTCGTCACCTATAATAACATATGGTAACTTTTCATTTGTACCCGGTAATGCTCGATTATTTGGAATGTGAAGTTTATTTTTTTCAAGAGCTTTTCCAAAATTTGAATGTGATAGAATACCTCCATCACTATTTTTTCCAAACGCATCAATATCGACAACGGTAAATTTATATTGGGCGTCAACTAATGCTAGAAGAAAAATCGAAAACGTTTTTTTATAATTATAGTATAATGAGCCAGTGTT
>NC_042496.1:25815039-25820514 GCF_005508785.2 Acyrthosiphon pisum
ATAAAATCATGTCGCACATTCCCCGAGTGGAACTTTACACGGGTGAAGTGCATAATATGGCTAATACTCAATTGTATCATACAATTAGCATAATTCATAAATTAAATAATATTATAAATATAAAATAACATTTATTTACCTAATTTGAAATTATTTTGAGCAATTTAAGTGGGTAAACTAGGCCGTTGAATTATCGTCGATTTAAAAAAAAAAATACGAGTAAATAACTGATTAGCTTTTTGAATAATAATAACTGCTATGTTTGATATCCTAAGACCTAAAGTGTAACCAACATTATACAACATTCGATTACTATTAAACTTCGTAATCTTCATAAAATTAACTTTAAAATTGAAAGATTGTATTTTTATAACCCGATTAGGCACTAGCCCCGTTAGGCTCTTACCCCACCTGACCTACCCTACATTTAAATCATCAATTTTCTGTCTATGTTTACTAAGTATCCATAGTCCAGATAGTTTCTGCTCTGTCATTGTAGACCTTAACCATGTTTTTACACGGCGAAGCGTACGAAATGACCTGTCAACCGTGCATGTGTAGGAGGTATGGTCATGTAAACGATGATACATTATTTAATTGACTGTAAAAAGTCACAGTCTTTAAGAAAGTATGACATATTATATTCTTCACTAATTTTATAATAATCAATTTTCTTTATTCAATGTATCAATTATAATATAATATATTAGGTACATAAATAAGTATTAAGTTAATTATTTAAGGCAGTTAGCTACACCATGAGCACATAATATAGATTGAGGAAACATTAATTCATGCAATTTATTAATGTAGTGGTTATCACTTCACTATTACTTATTACAAATTATTATTATACCATTAATTATATAGGTACCTATATTTGCCTACATTAATTGTACATAGGTATTTAATTAGCAAGACAATTCCATCATTATGGAGGCGATAGTGCGATACTAAGCAAATGTTAAATGTAATATAATAATTTATTTAAATTTACAATGCAATATTAATGTTGATGGGCTTTTCAATATCTATCATTTGGATTAATCTTTACATTCTATAAGAGGCGTAGTCCTAACTGATTGACTGAGTATCAACATATGTACAGCCTAAACCATAATGGGTAGACTTGGAATTTTGATAGTAGCCATTGCTCATTAGCCAATAAGCAAAGCTGAACATTAACTACCTAGTTAAAAAGTTAAAGTTAATTTAATTTAAACTTAATAACTTAACTAGTTACTTTTAACTTTTCATTAACTTAACTGTTAACTTACTAAATTTCTTTTTTAATTAACGTGAAATTACCGAATTAATTTTTCATTTTAAAAAGTAAGTTAAGTTATTTTGTTTTTAATTTTATTATATTTCACTGTTTCATGTCAAAAAATATTTACAGTGAATTGTTTTAAGTTTAAAATGTATATCATTCGAATCTAACTTATATAGAAATATACTCTATAAAGTATAAACACATTACCTTTTTTTAACTTAATGAAAAGTTAACAAAAAGTGTGTATTCACTTTTAACTTAACTGAGTTAACAAAAATCATTAACTTGCCCAGCCTTGCCAATAAGTACCTTTGTTTCATAAGAATAATATCAAAATATCCAATTTTAAAAATGTAGAAAAGCATTTTTATAAATAGAATGTTAAAATGTAAATTAATACAATATAATACTAAATTTTTAATAAAAATTAGCTCAAATATTTTCTAATAAAATTAGCTGATATATTAATTTATACAATTTCAAGCATAGAAAACATTTTTAGAAAATATAAATATAGAGGTACACAGATTTCGTGAGTTGATTTTCTTCTTGTAGGTACCTAGTACATAAAGTGAACTAGAAGCTTTTAGCTCATGACAATAAAAAACAAGAAAAGGGTGTTGTTTACAAAATAGATAATGATGATTGATGAAATTATTAAAATACTCAAGTCTAAAAGCACACTCAAAGCTGGGAACTAACTAGTTAGAAAGTTAAATTTAACTCAGGGGCGTAGCCAGTAGGTAGGCCTGGTAGGCCCGGGCCTACCCAGATTTTCTCTAGAAAAATACCAATAATATTAAAAATAATATATTCAGACACTTATACACGTTTTTACAGTAGTATAAATGTATAATATTATTATAACACTATAATAATTTGTCTGTATCAAGACGGCGACATCATTAAAATGTCATTAGGACTATCGCACTAATCGATAGATGATACGTAAAAATAATATTGTAAAATAGGTAATCGATAAAATCGTTGCTTACAAAATTCTCGAGATAAAGTTTTGTTGGAAATTTAGTTTCACGATTAAACTCATAAACATTTTAAGCATTTACCTAGTATCTACCTATAATTATTAGTATTGAGTGATTCGCAATCTCGAATGGTTGTTGTCGTTACAGACGTTACAGTGTACCTACATTTAATAAATAATATGAAACGGTTTTTAATTCCTAATAAACTTAAATCAAATGATGTCACTGAAAATGTTTCAAGTGTTTTGGATCCATCGAAAATTTATTTTCCTTGTACATCTACTACAGTAGTTGAATCAATAAAACCAGATTCGAAACAAACAAATTCCGATGAACTTTTAAAATTGAACGTTCTTGATTTAAGTTCAACTTGTGACGAAAGTGCCGTACAACCTGTTATTAATTTTCCTCGTACAGTTATTTCCGGAAAACATCGATGTTTTCAAAGCAGTTGGTATAGTAAATATCCTTGGTTGGAATATTCAATTACGCTAAATGCTGTTTTTTGTTATTACTGTCGTCATTTTCCTCCTCACTTAACGGTTTCTCAGTCTCATACTGAAAAAGATGCTTTAATTAATCGTGGATATTCCGATTGGAAAAATATTAGTAACCTGACAAAAAAACATGAAAATACTAGTTCTCACAAAAATGCTGTAATAAAATACAACTCATGGCTGTCAACGAAAAAAACCGGCTCAGTTTCATCTCAAATTAACCAACAAGTTAAGGACCAAATTATAAATAATAGAGAAACATTAACAAGTATAATACGATGCATTTTGTATTGTTCTCGACAAGACATCGGAATACGAGAACATAAAAAAAATCAATTCTACCGAAGATAATCCAAATTGGCCTTGTCATGACGTAAACGAAGGTAATTTTTTAGAAATGATTAAATTGCTTTCATTAGAAAATGAAAATTTTAAAACTAATTTTAAATCATTACCAAAAAATAGTAAATATACGTCACCTGATATACAAAATGATTTAATTAAAGCTGCATCGAATCTTACATTACGTAAAATAGTAAAAGAAGTTAATCTCGGGAGCAACATTTTTAGTCTAATTGTTGATGAGGCTAGAGATGAATCGAAAATTGAACAAATGAGCGTTTGTATAAGATATGTATACGATTCAAAAATAAAAGAAAGATTTTTAGGATTCATTGAATTAAATGAATTAAATGCCCAAGCGTTGTGTAACGGATTGATATTATTTTTAAATAACACGGGTTTAGACATTGGTAAATGTGTTAGTCAATCATATGATGGTGCTTCAGTTATGTCGGGAGAATTTTCAAGTGTTCAAACAAAAATAAGAACTTTAGCAAAAAATCCATGCCCATATATACATTGCCATGCTCACAGGCTAAATCTAGTTCTTGTTAATGTTACACAAAATGTTCAAGAAGTAGGCGAAATAATAGGCTTATTAGAAGCTGTTTTTGCATTTCAGTCAGTATCTACTCTTCGTCATCATGCTTTTTTCCAAGAAACAAATTTCAAAATCCCACAGCACTGTGATACTAGATGGGTCTCAAAATATAAAAGTATACAATTTTTC
The DNA here is from genome assembly GCF_005508785.2 of Acyrthosiphon pisum. Classification (NCBI taxonomy): domain Eukaryota; kingdom Metazoa; phylum Arthropoda; class Insecta; order Hemiptera; family Aphididae; genus Acyrthosiphon; species Acyrthosiphon pisum. The sequence goes on from NC_042496.1 coordinate 25,818,868, forward strand.
AAAACTCATTTTGGTGGTATTTTAAAAGTTCTTTATACATTTAAAGAAAGTTCTAAAAAACGAGAGGCTGCAGAGGCAAAGGGATTGATTTTACAGTTTGCCAAGTTTGAAGTTATTGTCATACTTGTTTGTTTAAATGAAATATTAAACATTGTTAACTGTCTTTCAATTAACTTACAGTCATCTACTTTAAATATAGGACAGTGCACTATGTTAATTAAGGCAACAAAAAAACAAATTTCGGATTTACGTGAGGAAAAAAAATTCTATGAATTATATGAACAGTCATTGATAATTGCACAAAATGCAAACGTATCTACACCATCAAATAATGATGTTTCTTCAAATAGAATGTCTCAAGGCTCAAGTAGAATGACAGATTATTACATAACTTCTACTACTGGTAAAAGACGTATTTTTTCAAATGATGAAAAAAAAACTGAACTTAAAATAATATTTTATAATATTTTAGATGTCATATGTGTTGAAATGAACAGGCGATTTGATGAAAATGGTGAATTTTATGCAGTTTTAGGTGTATTAGACCAAACTTCAAAAGAATTTTTAGACTGTGAAACACTATGTAAATTTGCCAAGACTTTCCCATTTTATCGGTCTGATGAATTTATTATCAAACTAAAACATCAATGTGCATTAGGGAAAACATTATTTTCATCTAGTTCTGGACTTTTTGAACTGTTGAATGAAGTTCAAAATTATAAAGTTGGTTTTGAAGAATTAAAAAAAGTAATTGAACTTATTGTTGTAATTCCTGTATCTAGTGCTTCTGCAGAAAGAAGCTTTTCAACAATGAGAAGAGTGAAAACATACCTCAGATCAACTATGAATCAACTATGAAAAGTTCTAGACTAAATGATTTGACATTACTTTCCATAGAAAGGGAAATAAGTGGACAATTTATGGATAACCCATCGGCTGTTATTGACGAGTTTGCTGTTATGAAGAAAAGAAGATTAGAATTTTTACTTTGAAAATATATTATAAATTAACAATAAGTATAATGTATATTATAAGTTACAAGTTTACGAGTATATAAATTAATATTTATAATTGTATTTTGTAAAAATATTAGTATTTAGGTACTTAAATAAAAATTGAATCTTTTGAAACTATATGCTTATTTTTTGGTTCAATTTGTTTTAATTTTTAAGTAATTAATTATTCATTTATTTATAAGAATAATCATTGAAAACTGAAATAATAGTAAGCTAATAAAAAAAATCAGGAAAAGTCCCCATTACCGTCGGCAAGTAAAGTTTTATAGTGGGCCTACCCAAAAAAAAAATCCTAGCTACGCCCCTGATTGAACTTACTTTTTAAGTAACTTTCTAACTTAACTAGTTAGTTTTAATTCATATTAACTTTGTAACTTAACTAATTGATTTTAATGTGTAAAATAGTCTAATCTAACTCGTTAAGAAAACTAACTAGTTATTATTATTATTATTATTACTTTTTTTTTCATTCCAAAATTCCAAAAGCTGTTCCTCAATCATGACATTATGGCTATATGTGATATGCCTTTATATGCCTATATAGATTATTGGATCATATATATTATTAATTATTAGTATTTATAATAATGCTCACACAGGAACCATGGTTTTTCCGCGTAGTCTGTATAAT
>NC_042496.1:25820944-25855520 GCF_005508785.2 Acyrthosiphon pisum
TCGGTTCGTCCCTGCATCACAGGGCCACCTATACCTATTTTAAAAATATTATTCGTGGGTTGTATGGTTTAGGTATAGACCGGTATAGTAGATGATAAGTTACAAATACATTTTGGTATAATAAATAAATTATAAGGAGTTTAAGAGGGTTTTAATGCAAACAAATTGTTGACGCATTTACTAGTTTTGTAAATAAAGTCTAATATTATAACTATTTAAAGCAATTTTGGGACAAATAATTAATACGTCGTTATTTATTAATGTATTATGGATATTTTATAATACCTACCGACCTATAACTCGTAACCTACAATAGAATATTTTGGCGGGGGATCTATTGACTAATATCTATATATCACCACAAATAGAAAAACCGTGAATCACGAATATCTTAATATACCATATATAGGACATAGGTACACGAAATAGTGCACCTTATAGGGACAATAAGGTCTTGTTCGTAAATATAAAAAAAGACGAATTAGTACGAATCCAATATATTCATCGCTCCGTTCAGAATTTAAAATAATCTATTAGTTATTACTTATTTCCCACCACATTTCTCTATATAAATAATGTAATATTGGTATAAATATTTCAATAATAAAATAAACTATATGTATAAAAAATTGCTTTATTCGATGTTCACATTGCTCTATATTCCATACCTACTGTCTAGCCTGGCCTTATATCTAAATTCTATTATTCTAAATATGTATGGCTATATATTGTAAATATTATGTATTATAATATTTTATGCATATATGATATTATATCCTCCTAATCTCCTCTTGATAAAATGTGCCACTTTCGACAGTCCTCGAACAAGGGTGCAGAACATTATAATTTAAAAATATAATATGTATTATGTTACAAGTGCTTCGAGTTGCAGGTCCAGCTACGATTTCACAGTCCAAAATTTTCGGGCACATCTGTCCGCACTCCGCAGAGTATGAAATCTCGAATAGCAGTCCCCAGCGACTGATGAGTGCATCGAAATCTCCCGTGTCTACCTTACCCCACACACTAATCTACAATTATATATTTTTATTTTTATAATTTAATATACCAAAGCACAATGCACCAAATATAATATAAGTACCTACCTAGGTATATTATTATTCCAAATTCAGAAATACAAAGATACATATAGTAAAAGTAATAAATAAATAATTAAATACATATAAAGAAACTGGCAGGAAATTTAACAAAAAAGGCCATACAAATAACGATACAATGACAGAAAACCTAATAATTAAACTTATAAATTACTGGGATTAATTTTTAAGAGATCTGCAGGTTATCTATTATGTACCTACTGTTATTGTTGATAGATTTAAAATGTATGTGTTTGGGTATAACGTATAAATGTATAATAGGTAAAGATATCATGGGTACTTACTGTGATGATGGACATTTATACATAATATACAAAATTGTATTTAGGTTAATTTAATCGCTATTAGTTTTTACAGTAGTATTGGCGGAAATAGGGGGAAGCTTAGCCATCAAATATACTATTAAAGAGTTTAGCTCTCCCACCCCCCAACAAAAAAAAATAAAAAAATATAGTTATTTTGGTTATGTGGGAACCTTTGCCCACATTGATGTATAAAATGTTTGCCTCCCTCTGAAATTTCCACTTATGTACTGTAGACAGTGGGAGACAGGATACAGGCATTTTGAGAGTTCATATATTCAACAAAAGTGTCCTATAGGTACTCACTTGTAGTTTTTCTTTGGTACCTATTTGCAACTTATGTAATAAAAAAATGTCTAACTGCACTTGACTATAATATTCAAATAATACATCATTATTATATTATATCTTAAATATTTGATTTAAAAAAAGTAAATACTAATAACAAACTTATTATAGTTTTACAGATAAATTTTGTAAAATTGAAAATAGATAAAAATAAGTGAATTCTTAAAGTACATTCAAATAGGTCACTGTTATATTATATGGTGTTAAATTTGAATTCAATGATATAATATCACTGCATAAGAAAAATTATTCTGAGCAAAGACAGTCAGTCAGCCTATGATATTACTAATAATTACACCTAAGTATATTTGATTATATTATTGTGAATAAAGACATAAAGTAATTTATATATAACCAATTTACGTGAACTTTGTTTTAAATTTTCAATTCTTAGCTATAAAAGTTGAACATTTTATACATTTTTAACCATATAATAATTATTAAATTTTAAATTCGATACATTTTGTCAAAATTCAAAATTTAAATACTTATAAAAAAAAATTGCGCTTATTTTTTTTAAATATTTTTCAACTGCTATTTAAGCAATATATCAGGAGCTTTGTATTACATTTTGACGCTTTTTGGTGACACAAATACAATTTTATCGATATTTATAGAAAAAAAAACTAAAAAAATTTAAATCTTAAATTGTCCGTCAACAGCTTAAAACAAGTCAAAATATTTTGAAATTTTCATCAAGTATAGGAATTGATAAAATAAATATATTGTGATATAAATCTCAAGTGTCTACGGTTATCATCCGTTTTTGAATTACAACAAAATAAGAAAATCACTAGATGAGAAATTTAGTAAATATCCAATGTTGTAAAAATTTGATATTTAAACGCTCATAAAAATTTAATTTGACTTTTTTATAGGCATTTTTTTTTTTTTGATAAAGGTAGATAACCGTTTAAGGAATCTTGTATTACATTTTAAAATCTTAGATTTGTAAAAAATATTTTTTATAATTTTCCAACTCAAAATACCTAATTTGCTCACTTTTATAATTTGTACGTATTTTGAGAAGATTTTAACTTTAATGCTTATAAAAAAAAAAAATAGTAACTATGGATTTTTAATATCATGAAAACTGCATGTGTATACACGGTCATTTGTTTTAGGTTAACAGAAAATCGATTTTACGTGAAAATTCCCGTTTTCCATTAATTTTTATTTTGTTTTTCACGGCGATTTTGAAACTACTTGAAATTTTTAATTTTTGATTTATGAACACAATACAAACGGTGCAATAGTGAAAACCCAGCATAACAAATTCTAAATAAAACTTAAAAATTATCAATTATTAATTTCAATGTTGAACTAAAACCTTAAAACCTCATAGAATAAAAAAAAAATGCCAAATAAGAACAAAATCTGTTATTCAAGTTACTGTAAAATAATTTATAAAAAATATATTATTAAAAATGTTTTAAATACATATAATAATATACTATACGTAATTTGTGAACTAAAAATGGGTCATTAACAATTATCACAAATAAAAATTGAACAGTAGGTATAACAAAATAAACACAATTCATAAATTTTTTTAAAATTAAATTGTTCTCAACAATACATATAATTTTAACTGAATTTAAAGTATAAATCATCACACTTAATAACAATTTGATCCCAATAATATAAAAATGTGACACTAACAGTGTATATTTTAATTGATTTTATTCAACATCTCTGTAAGAATTTTCTCAAGTTTACGAGAATCAGCAGCAAAATTCCTTATACCTTCAGACAACTTATCATTGGCCATTTTGTCTTCATTCATTTCCCAACGAAACTTAGCTTCATCGATTTCAATTTTTTTCAAATCTGATGCTTTACCTAAAGTCAAATTCATTATTCACAGCTCGAGTAAAATTAAATATTTAAATAAATATTCACCATTCTTCACTGTTAAATATTCCGTGAGTGGCTCATTAGACAATTCTAATTCTTCAAGTAGCTTAGGACTGATTGTTAACAAATCACATCCAGCCAATGCTTTGATTTCACCTAATTCAAACAATTCATGATTAAAATAAATTAATTCAAAACACATAATGTACCAAAATTACCAATGTTACGGAATGATGCACCCATCACAACAGTTTTATAGTTGAATTTTTTGAAATAATTGTAAATATTAGTTACTGATTGTACACCGGGATCCTTTAAAGGCTCAAAACTTTTCTTGTCAGTGTTTGCAACATGCCTATATATTAAATTATTATTTAAATATTTGTCAATAATAGGTATTTATAATTTTGTAAGAAGCAGTAAGTTCAGCAGCTACTGACATCTTACATATTATAATATTTATGTTTATAATTCCATAAAATGTTGTCTTCATAAGACGAAAAATACTTTCAAACAAATTGAAAACAAACAGCATATTATTACATATTTGTTTTTAACTTAGAAATATCAAATAAGCAAGCACAATATACTTTTAAGAATTTGTCATAGTCCAATCTGTGATTACTGTTAGTTCACACAGCACTAAATGTTAATGAAAGAGGAACGGAATGCATAACCATAATATGTTGGATTATGTTGTGAGAGGTAAGAATGTTGCAATAGTATGTGAACATTTTAATTTAGTTTTGATCATGTGAAATACACAAAAATGAATAATAAATATTATAAAAAACTAATATTATACAACTATGTTGATTAATTAAAATTAAAAAAATTTCACCTAAATAGAAAATCACCAAGCCAATTCCAAATGGCAAAAATACTAATACAAAGAGCATAATATTATAATACTAGGAATGGAATCCCGTCCTTACGGAACACAATATATTATATGATTCAAGACATTTTTTGTCACTGATTGCAATTTGACATTGTATCTAGTAAACAAAAATAATCTCAAGAATAATATTGTAAGGAAAAGAAACTAGGAAAACTATTCAATATTTAAAATCAATCAATTAAATTTACCAATCCAAAATACGTCCAACAAAAGGAGATATTAAAGTGACATCGGATTCAGCACAAGCGATAGCTTGATAAAGTGAAAACAATAAAGTTAAATTACAATGTATTCCATGTTCTTGTTCCAAAACCCTGGAAAATATTTTAAATAAATATATAAACATTAATTTACATTGATAAATGTGAATAGTTAGATAAATAGTTTATAATACTGACTTAGCTGCTTGAATACCTTCCCATGTAGAAGCTAATTTAATTAATATACGTTCTTTGGCAATTCCAGCCTTTTCATACATTTCAATGTATTTGATAGCTTTAGCAATACTTGCTTCTTTGTCAAAAGACAATCTTAAATAAAGAATAAGTTATAATTTAAATAATATAATAAATTATAAGTCATATTGTATTTTATAACATACCTAGCATCAACTTCAGTGGACACTCGTCCTGGAATTAGAGATAGAATTTCAGTACCAAACAACACAACAAGATTATCCATGGCTTCCTCGGTCTGTTCTTCAATTGTCCTGTGATCAGTACAATACATTTTAAAACATAGATTCATAATTACATGAATTTAGCCATTGAGTAAGTACCTATAATAGTATTATATATACTAAATATACTGGCATTGATTATAATACTATAGATTGTTCACTGCCGGGTTTTTTAGTGGCATGAAATGGTAGATGGCGAGGCGAAGTGCTACTAGCGATTACAACATACCCGACCTTATTAAGTCGGGTGGCCATGTCATTGGGTGCGGTCATTATTTAGTGCCACCGAAAAACCGGTCAGTAAGGAATCTATAGTATTTATAATCAATGCTACTAGGTTTATAATCACATGAGTCATACTATTATAATACATGTCATTATTTGTATCTATAGCAAACCTAATATGAGATGTTTTTTAAACAAAAATAAAATAAATTGCATAGTTTTCATCAATATGACCAGAAATAATAATTCTAAGCAAAATGTATTAAAACGTCCTTCAACATATCGATTATAGAATGTTATAATTACTTAAAGGGATGGATTTGAAGAGGTGATATTCTGTCTTTTTTTGACATAACACGATATGCATAATAAATAAATAAGAATTTAGACCTGATGTATTTCTCACATAATAATTGATCTAGTAAAGAGATAAGAATTATAAAAAATAATTGAATTTGTAGTTAAGACTAATTGAGATCGATTTTACTGTATTTTTGGTTTTTATATTCTAAAAATACCTAAAAGACTTTTTACACTTCAATTTTTGAAGAAGTTATAATCCAAAAAACAATAAAGTCGATCTCAAATAGTTTGCGAGAAATTCAAGATATCTGTTTTCAGATTTCATATCATTTCACAAGATCAATTGGTACCTATGTTGATAAAGAACACATTAAAATGTTTATGTTGCAAGACCAAAAATCAGCACTTACAATTCACTTAACATTACAAGTATGTCTTTTGTTTTTAATTTAACTTTGGTTTATTTTCATGTGATGTATTCCATGTGCATGTTTATTTTATATTACACTTAAGATTGCTTAACTTGTTTTCAAGTTTTATTAAGTGATTGAATATGTTATAGTTCAGTTTAAATTATTTATTGAATATACAAAAAATACTGATAAATGTAGAGTTCATACTAACTTTCCATTTGCAACCGCTAATTTCAGAGCTTTTGATATCAAATCTTTGTACTGAGGCATTTTGGCTGCAGCTAGTATAAGACTTGGGTTTGTAGTAGCATCAGTAGGTTTATACTTTTTCATGGCTAGAAAATAGTGTGAATAGATTATTTAAAATAATATAATTAGATAACTTTTAAAAATGTTACTCACTAATAATACAAGTTATAAAACATACTAGGTAATAAATATAATCTAGAAAATTGACAAATTATTAAAGAAAATACCGAGGAAAATACCTAATTAATAGGTACCTTTATAAAATTATTTTTATTATTTTAACATTTCTAAAATTAAATATTATAATTTTTCCCAATCTTATAAGTTATATTAATTAAATTAGAGTCTTTCAACATCAGCATATTTACCTAATTTATGTCATATAATTTTGTATGCTATTTTATATTCAAAGAATATATTTTAGCTTAATTAATTACAATTAATTTAACAATATTTAAATCAAACAATTTGTATTATATTTAACAATCTTGTTTTTCTTACACGGCTACACCATATAATATTCAACAAATGGTGCAAAGTTCAAGGGCATTTAATCTTAATGAGATAAAGAAATATAACTTCCATAGGTTATATTTTAAAATAAAATAACAAATACAATAATTATGGATAACCGTGGTTTTTAAGAGTTACAACTAAATCTTCTTTACAACTACTAGAATAAGTAGTAGATACTTTGTTGTATATAGGTACCTACCAACAGCTTACTGTGAATTATAAAACGCTTAAAACATTATACAACAGATACAGCAGCACCTCTATCTGCATAAGCTTACTTTTACTTTTTTTTAGTGTTGTAAGAGATAAACTATACACATTATACAACTGGGAGGCTTGAAAGTGAAAGGCAGTACGCAATTAGGCGACTACAGCAGATGAAATAAGTTAAGTCACTTTATAAATTTTAAATACTTTTAGAAACAAATTTTAAAATAATAGGTAGTGTTTCGAATCAATTAAAATCTAATGATTAAGAGGTATAAAAATAAAATATATTAAATTATCAGCATCCAACAAGTGGCAAAATTCTTTAGGTGCCTAAGTACCTTAATAATAGTAAACAAGTTGAAAGTTATAATAGTAATTACTTGCGTATAAGTGTATAATGTATAACACTATGACAATTATAGACATATATTATAGGTATTCTATTGTATTATACCGGTTAAGTAATATTATGATACGTACTTTCAAAATCTCCCGTGTCAGCCACGACAACGGTAAAGTTCTTGAGCTGAGCCAGCGACGAAATTTTTGACTTCTTAGGCGATGGTTCTGTCATTTTAATATAATATATTGTAATGGGGACAATTCAAATTCGGTGGTTACTAAACTTCCAACGTCAAACAGTAGGTAGCAACTGGTTACTCGAAGAAGTGTAGAAATGTACTTTTACTATGTAGAATAAGCTATAAAGATAATGGTAAAGAACATATTATTATCAATATCATATTAACCTCCATGTGAACTCTACCTCGGCACTACTGCCAATCGACCGGCCGAGTGTTTACAGGTTGGCCATAGATCGCGACCAGCAACTAGCAAGGTGATTGGTGCTCACAGACTTCAATACTATAATACAGGGGTCCTCAACCTTTTTTTACGGCAATAAGCTGTTATGAATGTTAGGAATAACACCAAAAGAAAAAATAATAATACATTGTAGAAATTCGCTAGACTAAACCGGTTTGAAAAATAATGCACCGGGATTTTTGGACCATATCATTTACATGGTTCATTATCCCGGTGCGGGATAATGTGGGATAATTTTAAACCAGTTTAATCTAGCAAATTTCTATATAGTATTTAATTAATTCAATAAATTAAAAACAATAAAAACTAATAATAAAATATTAATTAGCTTGGCGGCCAGTGAAAAACTTCGGTGGGCTGTAGGTTGGAAACCCCTGCTGTAATATGTAGAAATCTGTGTTAGTGCTTCAGACACTGAACTATGTACCCATAATAGAGTAATATACTAATATTATTCTATGTATGTTGTATGTACCACACTATATACTACCATATTGTACCTATATGCTACTATAAAAAAAAAAATACCATAGGTAGTAGACCCATAGGCTATAAACCTTAGATCATATAAATAATTAATATACTATAAAATACTATTAAATAATAAATACTATAATAGTATTATTATAGTATATCTGTATATGATCTAAGCTATAAACTAAATAATGAACAGTGCATTCTACTCTGTCCTGCCATCAATGCTATTTAGGCGATCATATAACCATATTATAACTGAGAGAGAAAAAACATGAAGCAGCGAAGGAGCCCGCCTAAGGAACTGTAAACTTTTACTACTTTGTATATTTTCTCGCTCACTCTCTAGAAATTCGCTAAACTAGACCGGTTTATAAATTATCCCGCATCGGGATAATGAACCATGTATGGGTCCAAACATCCCGGTGCACTATTTTTCACACCGGTTTAGTCTAACGAATTTCTCTAGTCTATATCGTACCCCTTTCTATCTCTAAGCGCTGTCCATTAGTTTATAGGTCTACCTATGATATAAATATATAATTAACTATGACTATTATAGATAAGTATGATACACACATCGTGACACGCGTCCTCCTCACCCGCCGACCACCAAATTAGTTAATTATATCATTAGTCTACCTACTGACGACTGCCTACTAAAAACTTGAAACTGTATAAAGTATTAAGTATACTATAATATATATTGTATAGTTCAGTGGCTTTAAAGTAAATCGAGATGATGAAGAATAAGTAAAAACGAGTTCGTTCAATCGTTATCGTTCGGCTACACTTGGCAATCTCTCCTAATCGCTTGAAAATAATTAGTCCAGAAATTATAGTAGTTACTAGTTAGTACCTACTTACCAAGGTTTAAGGTCTAAGGTACTAGGTGTATTAAAGTACCTAGTGTATATTAACTAGGTACGAACACAAGATATATTTGATCTTTTATGACCTTATCAACTAAATAAACATATTATTGGCGATTGAATACTTTAAAACCTACGAGGTGTAATTAATTGTTACAGCTGTTTCAGGCACATAGTGCAAAAAATATATATAATATAATTTATAATATTTATTAGATATATTATAACTAATATAACTATGATATAGTCATATAGATAACCATAGATTGTATAATCAACAAATTCATGAGTTAACGAGTTAAGATATTTTTCTGAAACAAGGGATGAATATAATATTTTAAAAATAGACAATAAGCAATAACTAATAAGCGTATAATCAACCAATAATTGTAAAAACAAACAGCAAATAAAATTTTCCATACAGACACGAAAATACACCGTCCAAGCAGAAATTTGAAAAGCAAAAATATACATATAAGAATAATAATGTTGTATAAATTTACATAATGTTATAACATTATAATTTATCAGCGAGTTAAGAACGATGGTGCAAATATAAATTTGCGCAAATCATTATTTTGGAAGTTCCAAAAGTTCCAAAGTTTGTGATTTTGCGTTTATACGCATGCGCGCCACACTACTCCAGCGTGTAGCGCGTATATTTTACCTATCACAAATTTAGATTTTTATTACGGGCACGAGTTTAAAACAATGGTGTAAAACTAAATTTTCGGAGATGATTATTTTGGAAGTTATAGCCTTTCAAAGTTTACGAATTTACGCTTACATATTTTCCTGTAATCTTACATACAGCTTTGATGTGTCAGTTTATGTTTCTCAAATTTTAATTCAAATTTTTGAACAAATCTAGTTTAGCGGCTCCTCGAAATTTTGATTTTTTTTTTTTTTGAAACATATGTAATTCGACGAGTTTAGAACGATGGTGCAAAAATAAATTTTCTGAAATGATTAGTTTTGAAGTTATACATTTGCGAAGTTTGCGATTTTACGTTGATACGCTAGGTGCAATTGAGTACCTATGAATATATTTTAGATAATCAGGAGTCAGATGAATCAGATCCAGATAGTGAATTTGAATTATGCTAAGAACATAAATTAAAATTAATTTAGAATTAGTTAAGTCACTATTTTAACGCTCTTATAATGTGGGCAGTGATTACACAGCTAGCGGCACTCGTCGATGCGCTCCTCGGCGCCGTCACTCCGCTCCGCAAATCGAAAATATTCCCCGACTTGCTATGCAACACCACCTTAAGTAGGTCACAGGGTAAGTTATGTCGTAGTATATGGGCAGTGATTACGCAGTTAACATAAAATAATTATAAAATAATTTAAAAATTCGTTATATAAGAGCGTTAAAATAAAGCGTTGCGCGCATGAGTAAAACACCGAAAATAGTGAACTTCGCAAGTCTATAACTTCAAAACTAATCATTTGCGCAAATTTATTTTTGCACCATCGTTCTTAACTCGTTGAAATACATGTGTTTTAAAAAAAAAAATTGAAAAAATCTAGCTAAACTGCAATTATACCGAGAATAAATACCAGGTGCAAGTACTAAAATCATGCTATTACCTTCCCTCCAAGTGTTCGGAGGGCTCTCGAGATCGTGTATTCGATAATTTGTTTTCAAACACACCTTACAATAAAATTTTATGCAAAATGCACACATAATGTAATATCCACAATCAATAAAAAATATTATATTAAATGTCTAACCTGACTTGCAGCGGTCTGTAAGTTATGCTGTAGGAGTTTTAGGTGACACGAATAAGTAAATAGTAATACTTCCAATACACAAATCGAAATAATGAACGCACTCATAGGCGCAAATAGACAAATTATTTTGGGGGGACTAAAGCCCCTCCTATAATATTTTCTAAAAATTATATATGCTCAGTATTAACTACTGACTTTTGAACTGGGGGGACTTGGCAGAAATGTGGGGGACTAAGTCCCCCCAAGCCCCCACCTATTTGCGCCAATGAACGCACTGATTATAGATTGTCACTTAGGTGGCTGGTGCTCATACACCATGAACTAAAATAAAAATAATAATTTATCTTAGTTCATATCATGCACTGATTTAAAGAGGCGACACGGATATGCTGAACAGAGTGGTAGGTGGTTTTAATGGTTTTATCAAAGGTTTTTGTGCATCCTGGAATTAAATTTTGCTTCGGCGGCAAAGACCTTTTTTGACGATTCCTTTTCTCTTATGGCATATAAGAAAGCCGCAAGCCCTACGCTCTAGTGCTCTACGGTCGTAAGTACGTGCCGATTTTTGAATTTGTGATCGTAGCTTTTTGTCGGTGACAATGGTATTATTGGGGATGGTCGATTTCTACAAACGACAGTCTGACCGTTATTTATTATTCTATAAGATTTTAGTTTATTTATTATAATGATGTGTGAGCATATCATTACATAAGTAATAACTTATTAATATATAAATATATGGCGTAAATGTCTTTGATGAATTACAAACAATACAAATAGATTATAACCATTTGCCCTCCCATCAATCAAACGACATCCCATTTACTTATTGTATAACTTGTAAATACAGATTGTAAATGTAAATTTTTGTTCAATAAAAAAAAAAAAACAATTTTGTTTTGTAATTTCAAATATAATATATTTCAGTAGATTTAACATAATTTATAATGCTAATACTTGGACATAAACAAATTGTAGTAATAAATTAAAAGATAAATTTGGGTAAATAATACTGTCTGTTAAAATTGAAAGAACAGTGAAATCACAAACATTGTTGTCAATATTAATAACAATACAAAATACTTTGATCTTTAAATGTATAATAGTAAAAGCCAACAGCTTACTTAAAAAAATGATTAGAGTAGATTTGTAACTAGATGTAAACAATACATTAAATTAAAACATTACAAGTTACAAATAAAATGTTACTATTCCAAATTAAATATTACACTAATAAAATAAAAATAAGAAAATAAAAAAAGAACACGCTGGTAATCTGAACAAAATAAGGTAAATAGTATATAAATACTTATTCTATGTAGCAATAATGTACACAGTAATTTAACTGTCGACTGCACTAGATTATACATACAATTTTCAAGTGTTTTAAGAATTTGGTGGTTTAATAAATTTGTTCTATAAGTTATACACAAAAAAATTGTTCTCTTAGATATTAAGTTGAAATATTTATACATTTAACAGGTTAATTAATTTGAATACAACTATCTATGCATGAAATGAAATACTGAATTGAGGAACAAATTTGAACATACATAGACAGAACATTTTGATCGATACTTTTTTAAGAAAAATGAAAATCCAATAAATAGTCATTTGTGATGATTAACAATATTTATACAATTCATATTTGTTCGATTTAATTAGAACTTTTCTTGTACACTGGTCTTAAATTAAATTAATAATTAACAATATACTAATGAGTTTATAGATTAAATGTTTTTTTTTTTTTTAATATGTAGACAAACTTATATAAGAATTTAACAGACAAAATAATACAGAATAAATAAAAATAATACATATTAGTTCTGTGATGCTTAACATTTTGATTTTTATACATATATTAAAAACTATATTATTACTTTGGTGTTAATTTAAATTATACTTTTTTGATGGCTAACTATCTAATATGGAAATTTATCACAGGTATACTTAATTTTAAAATATATAGACTATAATATACAAATTGTATAATTCAATAGTAAACATTTCCCTTAGGGAAAAATAAAAATATGTTCTCTGACACTGGTGGAGAAACCTATTATTTCTATAAGTGGTGGGTTCAAACACCGTCACATAGTGTGGAAGCAGCTTCTTCAACATTCCAATTACAGTTGTTCAGAGCAGTAACACAAGCTTCCCTGGATGCCATCCCTAATCTAAAAATACCAGTTATAATATAAATCAATAACATTTGTTCATTATACAGTTGTTCAATGTGTGCCAACAATTTTATGATTGATTTACTTACCTTAAAAGATTATTAATTTTTAAATATTTTACACTCTCCTGAAAATTCCAACATGTAGCTTCCAAAGCATCTAAACATTCTTCTTCAGTCACTGTATTATTAAAATAACTACAAAGCTGAGATACAGACGAATCAGACTAAAAAAAAGTTTTAATATTAGTAATAGCTGGTTAGTTATTTTTTTTTTACAATTAATGCCTTATTTGTTATCCTCGTCTTACACAATATGTACAACATAACAAATTTGCATCCAGCAAAATCTATTTTGTGTTGTTGGTTTTAAGATTGTAGTAAATTTACCTAATATCAAATGTTTACGGTAAGAATATTATCTGTGTTCTCTCGTCAATTGTATTTTATATTTTAATTTATAAACAAGTTTTAAGTATACGAAATATTAAAATTTAAAAATGCTCAAAACTTGTTTTTAAAAAAAAATTGTTATATGAGTTACAGAAAAATATTCTAATAATTAAATTTTATAATCACCTTATTAATAACTAATAAGTCAATTGACTGTAATATAAACTGCTGTGAATGAAAATGTATTATGTTGTACATTTTTGAGATGGAAACAAATACTCATTACATTATTATTTACCATATTTTGCTCTGGAACAATCTGATACATATTGGGTGTTTGACTATAGTACCTTGATAGGTCTACAGGAGGACTATAGTAAGGTGAACTATAATTTGAGGCAACAGTTAAATTATCAGTCTTGACATTTGAATATACATCATTTCTATAATAATTGGAAGCTGTGCTATTGATATTTTTATGAGATGTTATATCACTAATACACAACTCTTTGACTTTATTTTCTGCTATATTCAGATTGGCCGCATATATTGGATCTGAATCGTACTTAGAAACAAATAACGACATATCAAGGTCTGTTGTTGAATAATAACTAGATGTATTTGAACCATTAGTGTGATTGTTTATGGAACTTGAAGGTCGAGGAATAGCTGAATTTAAAAGTTCAGTGTTTAATTTTTTTGGAGCCACATTGGGAGGTGCCAACACAATTTGGTTATTAGTATTGGCTTGTGTTTCATTTTTACCAAGACTTTTTTCAAGTTCAGCTATAAAGTTCATATCAAGTTTGGGGGTATTAGCCAACACAAGCTCATTGGATGGTAAAGTTTGTGTGTCAGAATAAGAAGGAAACTTTTGGACCCCATCGGTGGTAGTCTCAAAGATAGAAGTATCAAATGGATCACTAGGTTGTTCAGAAGAAAATAATCCACTGACATTTGTATATGTATGATTATAATTAAATGGTTCAGAATTATCAGCTGAAAAACAAAACATTAAAATAATAAGACAACGGCTTTGATTTTATATGTATAATTAATTACTTACTTTCTGCAACATCAATTGGTTGATCAAGAATAGATAAATTGGAGTTGATGGATGAAGAATTACTAGTGTTATGGTTTATGGGTGGTGGTGTACATCCATCCAAATCAACTAAAACTTGTTCGCCATTAGGTAGTTTAGGAAATGGACCAGGAGGTCTGCCTGGAGCTGGTCTTAAGCTTCTTTTACGACCATCTGTAAGCTTGGAGTAGTTGAATTGTTTGTTTGATGGAAGTATAGATGTAAGCACAGTGTTTTTGGATTTTTCAGCTTTGGATCGTACATTTTTTTCAACTAGGTCTGAGTTTTTTTTGGGACTTGTATTTTTCCGACTTGGCAGTATAGGAGGACCAGTTTCAACAATTCTCGTACGACCTCCTAATAAATCTGGTGGCTCCATAGGATTGTTCAAATATACTTGATCGATCTTATCATGAAAACCCCAATTGTTTCCACTAGCATCACCATGATGGCCAGTATGAATGAAAGAATTTCGAAGAGGTTTGCTGATATCATCTGATGCTTTCCGTCTCATTGGATCAACTGATCGCCTATATAAATGTATCAATTTAATTTAAATTACGATTATCTGTTACTACAAAGATAGTAATATGAATTATAATTTACCTAGCAAAGTTTCCAATTTGAAAAGTCCTCAAATTTTGTCCTTTCCACCAGAAATGATCAGGTTGTCCATCAATTACAATAATTCGATCACCTACTTCTACCTCCAATTTACTTGAGTCGTCACAAAATTCAGTGGATACCAAAGTTGATGTAGCTTTGACAATGATTGGTGAGTTACTTTTTAAATAATTTCTTATGCTTTTAAAACTTGGACGTTCACCTGGGTCTAGGATCCAGCACTACAAGGAAAATATTTAAACAATTTTATTCAAATAATATTGATGGAAATAATATAATATTGTTACTCACCTGTTGCATTAATCTGTATAAGTTTATTGGACATGCTTCTGGTTGCTCAAGACGCTGACGTTCTCTAACAAGTTTGGATAGTACTTGAGAAGCATCAAGACCTGCCCAAGGTTCTTCACCACCTGTAAACATTTCCCAAAGTACCACACCATACATCCATGTATCAGAAGCATGTGAAAATTGTCTAGTGCGTAAACTTTCTGGAGCACACCAGGGAAATGGCACTCTGCGTCGTTCAGTCATAACATAACAATCTTCTTCCATTGGTAATAATCGCATTAGTCCAAAATCACCAATTTTTACCTAAGTTATAAATAATTTTTAATATTATAACGAATAAAATATAAACTATGGTTATAAATAATAATAAATAATAATAAAATAGGAAAATTACCTGTTGAGGTGTGGTAAGCAATATATTTCGACATGCTAAATCCCTATGTATACACCTTTTTTTCTCAAGATACTCCATGCCAGTAGCAACTTGTAGAGCATACTCCCACAAATCAGTTATCATAATATGGCCACATTGTTTTCTTAAATAGTCCCTAAGACTACCTAAAGCAGCTAGTTCAGTTACCATCATCATTGGCTGAGTTAAAACAATTCCATACAACCTTAATATACAAAATTAGATATAATGTTAAAAAATTAAACCATACATTAGAAGTACAGTTTATTAAAATTAATTGTAAAACTAAAACCAAAAATAAAAAATATAATATATCAGTATAAAATAACAAGTTTTTAACAACTACCTAAGCCTCATTGGTGATTACTTCTAAACAAAAAATTGTAGATATAAAAAGTTCATTAAAAAACATGGAAAACAATAAATATTGGTTAAAATAGTTAATCGAACTCCACGCATTTTTAAAAAACAGTAATTTATTATTGTATTAAAGAATAATAATATACTACTATCGTACTAGCCTACACTGAATGATGTGTGCCTAAAATAGTAAAATATAATATCTGTATATGACCCTAATATTTTATCTTTTAACACGTTGACCGCCATGTGGTCACATAAAAATAATTATATTTTTTTTTGTAATTTTTAATTTTTTTTCCAATTCAATAGTATATATACAAATTTGTACTGACACTGAAAAATTTGCTTGGCGTATCAATGATACATATTCTTGTGGCTGCCGGCGGTCAACATGTTAAATATTATTAAAAATTAATTTTCACTGACAACAAATTTATTTGCAATTAAGTACTTTATAAGATGCACATGATCTAATGTGTGCATAGCCTGAACTTCTTTGACAAAATCTTCAAACATTTGTGGTAATGATGGTACGTCTTGTTTTAACATCTTGACAGCAACTTGAACCACACGTCCAGTTGAAGTTGTCCATTCTCCACGGCTTACAATTCCAAAAGAACCATCACCAATTTTTTCAGATAACCTAAACAAGACCATTAAAATTAATATGATTTAATTCATAATTAAACAATGAAATTAATTAATATTTACTTTATATCCTTTTCAAGGATTAAACAAGTAAGAGATAGAGCTGATGGTTGGGCAGATTCAGCAGAAGACGCATTTTTTTTAAGTGTTCCTGTCGAATGTTTGTTGGCTTGTGTTCCACCCAAAATTGACAAAATTTTATATCTTCGCTCTGCACCTTTACGTTTTTTTACAGCTTCCAACAACCTTCGAGCTGCTGGTTTACTTATACCAATATTTTCCAAATCTTCAGGTTTAACATACTCAAAGTGAGTTAATCTGGTTATCTAAACAGATATTAAAAATACGATTAATAGGTACCTACATTGTTATTTAAACAACAATGACTTATAAGAAGATTGTTGATATTTTTAAACTTACTTGAAGTTCGTCAATGATTCGATTAAGGAAGTGTTCAAGTTGAACATCCAACAAAAGGCTTTGAAGCCATTCTTTATCATCTACATCATCGGTTAGCGCCATTTTTATGTACAGTTAACATCCTTTGATAAGAGAAGAAAAAAAATCAACAATGTAGTAAATTTATATAACAACTGACAAGATAATTAAATACAATCTATCAATAATCTTAATTCATGGCATGTATGTGGAAAAGAAAACCAACAACGAGTATAGGTGCCATAATATGTCATTTTGCGGGGATTATTAAGGTTTTACATATAGTGTCTCGTCGTCCTGATTAAGTATTTCGAGACAGTCAATTGTCCCAGAATCAAACTTCAATAATTTATGTTAACATTTTGTCTTTTACCAAACATTTTTAGTAGAAAAACAGTATTTTTTTGACAAATGATTCATAATAAAATTAATTACTTGATTGAATGACAAACTTTATTTTAGAATCATTTTACTTAGTAACAACTAACAACAATTATTGATAAATATGTTCTTTATTTTCACTTTTTATTTTTTTATTTTACCATTTATTGCTAATTGATTATTTTATTGGTTACTTATTTTGCTTCATAACATTAAGTGTTTTCCTTTTAAACATATGTTGTAAGTACTGACCATAATGTGTGATATTCCAGTAATAAGAAATAGGATGTTACAACTGGTGGTTGACCGTGGATTAGTGGTAAAATTCTTTCCATGAAAACTATTAAAAAATGTTAGTTGCGGCTTAGATAAAATAGAATATGGCTACATTAACAAGGAGAAAACAATACAAAAAGTATATAACTGTTAGCAACCTGTCATACCACTATTATAGCAACTGGACCATATCTAGCACTTTCCTGAATCTTAACCAATTAGAATACTAAACTGTCATGTATATATAACATTAACTAGAAAGCAATTACATGTGTTGATGTGTTGTCCATTCATAAGATAAAAATTTTTTTAGTAAAAACATATAAGTACCTAGTCATAGAACACTATTAATTAAAAGTTACAATTAAGTTTTAAAGTAAATACCGTATACAATTAAAAATGATTAGTACAAAATATAAATATAAAACTACCCAAATAGTTTGATTATTTAAGTAAACAGTAAATGTAGAAACATTTATTTTAATACAATAATGTTAAATAATTTAATTATTTACGTGAAGCATTGAAATATAAACTTTGTGAAACAGTTGAGCATTGTTATTATAAATAATTGTTACTAAATAAAATT
This sequence comes from Acyrthosiphon pisum, assembly GCF_005508785.2. Classification (NCBI taxonomy): domain Eukaryota; kingdom Metazoa; phylum Arthropoda; class Insecta; order Hemiptera; family Aphididae; genus Acyrthosiphon; species Acyrthosiphon pisum. The sequence goes on from NC_042496.1 coordinate 25,839,655, forward strand.
TATAAAATTTAAAAGAATAAAAATATAGAATTTAAAAATGATATCCATAAATTGTTATATAGTGTATTAATGTATATATGAAAAGTGTTACATACATTATTTAAATTTGAATAATTAAATATAATATTTAAGTTGGGCACTAATAAAATTAAACTGTTTTGAAATGTATAAAATATATAATTATTAATATGACAACTACATAATACAAATGAATAATTATGCATGATACCTACAACCTAAATAAAATATACCTTACTTAGTACTTAGGTAGTCAATTTAAAAAAAATGGTGATAATATTATGTTAAGATACTAACAAATAGGTACCTTACTGAAATTTAATATAAGTAATTTGTATGTTTTTAAAAGGGGATTTTTGGATAAATTGACATATGGTCAGCTTCACAACATTTTCAATAGTCAATACCCACCTGTTGTAGTATCATATTATAACTTGAAGTATTAAACAAAAATATTTTTATTAAATATAATATGTATTAATATTATTATAATGTATGTAATAATATAGTGTCTAAAACTATCATATTAAACAAAATAACTACATGAAACCGGTAATAATTAAAATCAATAGATGCACCAATTATAAGCTTTTACTTAATACAATTTGTATTATATTTAGGGTTAAGAGTTTTAGATTAACTACTTAAATTTAAAAATATACAATACCATAGATAACAAATTCAGCCTAAGTATGACTAAAAAATAAATAAATAAGATGTGTATATTTTAAAAATGATTTTATTTAATAGATATTATAAAAAATCTACATAGTTAAAATGTAATAGTAAGTAGTATAGAACATATTATTATGTCTGAATGCTGTGCCTAAAGCATAATATAAGTTTCACCTATTTTAATTAAAAAGTGTGATTGAAAATAAAACTGACTTAATTGTTTTGTATATTGTTACAACAAATATTTGACCTTGATATTAAATGACTAATTCATTTAATTAACTATTAGTATATAAAGAAGTAATATGATAGTAATATAAAAATAATGTTAATTTTAGATGAAATAGTAATAAATAGAAATTCTATAAAAATCAAGTAGATACCTATAAAATACATATTTTTGCCACTATAAGTAGAATCTAACCATGTAAAATAAATAGTAATATCAGCAAGGTATTATAAGAGTAAGAAATAATTAATGTAATTATAACTTATAATGCAAAAAAATGTTTATTAAATAGGCAATATGCCAATATGAAAATGTATACAGGTACTTACATCCATCTCATAAAAATTAATTTAATTTAAGTAGGCACAATATAAAATACATAAGGTAGAATAAAAAAGTTTTATAATTCACTTATTTGAATGTGTTTTTATTACTATGTCCCTAACTATTCACAGAATAATTTTAAAAAAACACTAAAAATTAATATTTATTGATATTAATTGATTTTTTCAATTTGATATGTGTTAAATTTAGTATAATGATACCTAATGTGACTTATTCTACAAAATGTATATGGTTAGTTAACTTAAAGAATCTCTACCTACTGTAAGGTACAACTGTTACGTTATGTATTACACTATCTACACAAGATTAATGCAATAGTTTCAAATATTGAATTGTATATAGGTAGTTCTATGATAAATTGATAAACAACAATATAATATAAATATAGGTAACTAATAAGGCTCTAGGAAAACTAGGTTTTTGAAGATTTGAAGTAGATTTGAAGTATTATACTTTACCATAGTACCTATTCCCTACAATCTCAATAAAAATATGCAACCTTATTATGGCACTTAAACTCATTGTTATGCCTCCAATGCAACATACTTCATAGACAACTCTATTCTAAAAATGATATTGTAAGTGCTTTTTTTTACTATTATGTCGCTAAATAATATATTTGAAATTACAACTCAATACATATTGTTATATACTTGTACAATGTAAATTGGATTATATCCGTGTTAAAGATTATAATAATTTTATTATTATTATTAATATACCTAATACGATTCAAATTATCCATGTATTTGTATATCTATTTTTCTTTACCCTTTCAAGTGTCCAAAAAGCGTCTTATCTTGTTGTTGGTTTATTGGATAATTTTTTTTTTTAGATACCTATAATAAAATACCTACTAATAAATGTCTAATATATACCTATCTACATAGGTTTTTCTTCATGTTCTAAGTAACTTGATTTTGCAATAGGTATATGTAATTTATTAACAATGATTATGCAATAGATATAAGACCTATATTATATACCTATGCAGATTGTGCTATGTTAAGTAAATTTCAACACTTTTACATAGTGAGCCCAATGAAGGAACAAATTATTCTTTTTATTAAGTTATCTGTTTGAAGACTAATCAAAAGTTAACATAAACAAATTAAAAATTATATCACAAGTACACACCAATATTATTAAGTAATACTAAACGTTATGATATAATATTTATACTATTAATAAGTAAATTCAATACGTACCAGTTTTAGACAATTATTTGTACAGCTATCGAGTTATCGTAACAATTTGGGTTTGGTGATTCAGTGTGTCAGACATCTTCAACAGCATTTGGAAAAGAGCGCCGTCACACGATAATTCATAGATACAAATATATAATTAATAACAACTATCAGTAATATTATTGCGAAACGGTATCTGGACTCTGACAACGACTGTTTTATGTTGCAACTTGTTGTGGAAATCAGATGAGTACTAGAGTCCGTCACGGCCCACGGACAACTTGATTAAAATTAAAATATTATTGCCGATACAGTTACACGGCGCACTTTAGTATCGGTTACTCCTTTACGCGATATGTACAATAATAATAATGTTATTACAATAGGACTTATAGTATGGACACCAGGAACAGCAGTAGCAGCAGCTGTATAGTAACTAATAACTATACTCTTACTCTATAGTATTGTGGGCTTGTTTCGACGGCCGACGGGTTGGTGGTTGCAGCCTTGCAGGCGACTGCTACATCCGATACCTACCAACAATCGAGCGATTTCGATGTTTTCTATCGATAAACGGTAGATAACACCGTATGGGATATTGGGATCACGATTTAAGATACTGCTATAGACCACGGATTAATGTAGTATATTATTCCATCCGTATAATAGACTATAGTGCCTAGATGTGTACGAATGTGCGTCGTATGATAATTGGGAAATGGTAATGGGCACATACTACCTGGAACTAGCCCAAACAATAGTTTTGGATGTCGGGATGTTAATATTATGATATATTATATTACTATACGACTATTGTACGAGTGTCGGAGTATACTGTTTACCGTATACGACATAAGTGAATACGCGATACGTATATTTCGTCCTGGCTGCGTACCGTACGATGTTGATAAACGACAGGAAATCGATCACGTAAAAGGCGAATAGATGTACCGTTTTGTCTACGCGTATAAACTATAAAATAAATAGACGACAGCAGTCGACTTGTTGAGTACCTACCTAGTTAGTATATAGCCAGCGGGGAGCAATACGAACGATTTACTTCAGAGACCAGAGTTCTACGGTTGAAACTTGAAATTTGAAATGAATTATCATTACCGTGGATAAAAAAAAGCGCGATAACACGATTCTTATAATTTCCGCTTATACATTTAAAACAGCGGTTAAAAAACAAAGAAAGAAAAATTCATAAACACCTGCACGTATAAATTAATTGTTGTTTGTATAATACATTTGGATGAGTAATGAGTACTGACTATAACACTTCACTGGAATAGTACTGCCGTACTGGAACCCATTACCCGTAGGTCGTAAGTTATAATTTATACTATACATCAAGTTATCAGACAAACTTAATTTTTTGTACATGATTTATAGTATTTGACCATTAATTGTCCCTACCCCTTAAAAAAGTATACCCATTTCGCTTTGACACAACCCCAAACTATAAATCTAGGTGCTGTAACGATATCACCCTGGTACCTGTAACGTTCAAAATTCACCCTATCGATGTATACCAATTTCAATTTTTCATACCAACATTTTTTCTGTTTTGATCCTTCTTAAAAAAATTGTATCCTTTTTACAAATTACAATAAAATAGGTAACTAAAATTGTTACTTATTCTTAATTTTAATATGTAAGTTCATCCAAATTTGAACTTAAAATGCCTGTTTAGAATAATTGAGTTTATATATATATTATATATATTAGATTTTTGGTTACAGGATGAACTATTTATGATCCGTGTTTTAAATGTTTTTCCTTATCTATAAGAATTGAACATTTTATAATTTTTAAATTACAACATAATTTGAACATTTTCAAGATTTTAATCAATTTTGTCAAAATTCAAACTTTAAATACTAATAAAAAAAATGTATGTATACTATATACACCTTTAGATTTTAATATTTTTTAACTGCTATTATATAATAGCTTATGCGAGGAATCTTGTATTATATTTTCAAGCATTTCAATCTCACGACATAGGTAAATGATATACATAAAAAAAAAAATAGAAAATGTCTATAAATAACTGAAAACAATTCAAAACACTTATTAGATTAGTAATAATTAATTTCCTAACCAGTAACCAGTGTCGTCATCACAATTTTGAGATCCCAGTGCAAAAATATTTTGTAGGCTTTTGCAGTTTGGCCCTGTGAACCATAGATCTATAAAAAATGTGTAAATAATGTAATGTTAATAAGTCTATACTGTAAACATATGAGCAAAAATGAAGTGTAGCCACTAGCCCCTTTGTTAAAAATTACTAATTACTAATTAGTTATGAGCCTCCACACTATTAGTCGACAATTACAGTTTTAATTAAATCTATTAGATAATTTAATATTTAATATAATACTCGACTTTATGAACAATAAAAAAATTTACTCGGTAAAAAATATCTTTGTAAAATATACGTAAATTTACGCTTACTCGTAAAACTTACTGTATTCACATCTCTAAATACAATATATATAATATTATATTATTTTTAATTAAGTATGGTTCAAACTTTCAAAGTTTTAACTACTATAAATCACAATGAATTTTCTTTATTTAAAGGAATCGGTGGCGGACTGTTATTTTAGCCAAGACATATTATCAATCTTTATTCCATTATACTGGTCAATCTATAGTAATGCAATAAATGATAATACTTTTTATAACTGATTTGAATTAGTTATTATGTCTACTTGAAATCAGTCAATCCCCTCCACTTCCAATTCCCAAACAACTATAAATTGATTTTGAATATTTTGAAATTTCGGAATTTTCAAACGTTGTTTGGGATTTAAATCCGAAATCTTGAAATGTGGATTTAAATCTGAAGTAGACATTATATCCGTAGATCAATTTTCTGAAAAATTATCAGGTCGATTGGTAAAATGAAACAAAATACATACACATGACTGATGACTACTACATGATTATAAATAGTATAATATAATGCTTACAGTTCTCGCTCGAAACGTCGAAACGGCGACTTGTGCATGCACGTGAAGGAACGCTCCACTATCTCTTTTACACACAGTAAACATACTAATGACCACTTACCACGCATACATTTACAAGATCCACATGCATGTTATTTAAAAATTGCCTGATTCGAACTTCTTAAATACTGTCCGCCACCGATTCCTATTAAACAACAATTTACCATTTTCCAAAATTGGCAGACACCCTTAACAATCAAATTTAATTTCTACTTTTTACATTGCTGGAGTTAAAGAAAATAATAATTGTTGATCTAGATCTAGAATATTATGGAATATATTGGAGAATTTTAAGTCAGTATGACAGTATGTTTAAAATATTTGTTAAAAAGAGCAGGCTGCGTATGAACACGAAATATTAAGACCGTAGTAAGCTGAGTGTAGACTACAAAACATACAGAAAGTACCATTATTTTGACTTGGTGCGCCTTACGAAGCTACAATCAATCACATAACGTATTTAAATTACAAAAAATACTATTCACGTATTACGTATAACACAGCCGTAAATAGCACCGCTTGCATATTATTAAAATTATTGCGCCGCCCGTTTCAGAAAAAAAAACCGATGGGTTTATTGTTTTTTGGTGTAACTCAAAGACGAATAACCGTAGATGGTAATTACTTGAAATGTTTACCTAGTAAATGTTTAAGCTAGCATTTTCTGTACAGCCAGTGTACACAATAAAATAATGTTTTCAAAATACTTTAAACTTTTTAAGCTATTTATAGACAGTTGACTTTTTCGATTTCATTTTAGGTTTTTTTCTTTGAATATCGATAAAAAGAGATGTTTACACCGTTTACAAAAAAAAAAAAAGGAAAGTATACCTGCAGTACAGTATAGTCATGATTTTCACAAGCCGCATAAATTAATTTTCCACAAGCGTGTTGACGCGTTTGTTAATAATAATTAATAACCAATAATATATAATAATATCAAATAAAAACCAATTAAATAGGGAACAATGTTACAAAAACGTTTATTTGTGCAAATCATAAATGCATTAATTGCAGTGGGTAGAACAATCTTATATTCTAGTAAACATTCTTTTTGGAAAGAAAAAGGACTCCGTCCCCCGCATCAGCCCTCATTTTAAGCACTGCCACCATTGAAAAATCCTGTGTACGCCACTCAAGGACTAAGATATAATTATAATATGTGACGCCACTGCATGGATCAATATATCGGCTGTTGAATGTAGATTCCAGTAATCAGTATCATGTTTTGGTAGGGCGGCCGAGTGTTAGATTCAAGGCCCGTCATGGAAGATAAAAATTACTACGACGTTGTTCCACGCTGCATGGTGTAAGGTCTTGTAATAATTAAAAACTGCGTACGATCAATCATAACTTTAGTTTTTATATTTTACTTATGGGCTATAGCCCAATCATAAGACTGACAGGTTTTTCAAAAATCACAAATTTACAAAATCGTGGGAGAAATTACGATTAATGACGTCACGTACATCATTCTATTCTAGCCGTAAGCGTTATCAAATTTCTTATCAATCGATAGACGGATAGTTTTCATTCATCCGGAGTTCGTAAAAAACATCCGAGATGTACAGCACGTTTTACGGGTCTGTCCGTCCTGACGGTTGTCTGTCGTCAACTGGCTACTGAGTAAATAGTAATTGTATCTACCGTAGTACCATACTACCACAGATAAAAGAATACGTACTACCGTAGTACCGTCAGTGGTCAGTCGTCACTATCGCTGTTGCTCGTTGCTTCCCTCGTTCGTTCGCGCGACAGTCATTCAAACTGCCCGTTCGTGTCCGAAAATCCATTCCGTTTATTTAATTTAAACGAAACAGTTAGGACATCGTTGTTTTATTTTTATGAAAGGATTGTTGATTTCTTTATTATTTTGTTTTATAATCCGCTCCTGTTTTTTGTATTATAAATATTCCACATTTAATAATATTATAGTAATATACATAATAAATTTAGCTTCACGTGCGTTATTAAGCGGTTAATGAAGTAATGGCCGTTTGCAGTTCAGTAGTGAAGACTGTTGTACCCGATTACAGTAATGGTGATTGCGTCAAATTGTGCAGTGAACACTACTGGCCACCCAAAGATGAAAACAATCAAGTTTATCGACATTTGCCTCCAACCACAGACACTGTGCTGACAAAACCATTTCCAATTAGAGGTAAATCATTTCCACACATATTTTTGCCATGCATATTATTTGTGACAGATAGCTTGTTTCCGTTAAGTTCGAATTTACTTAAGTTAATACCTAATTAGGTAATAAGTACTTGGGTAGTTAGAAATACCACTCATATCCTATACTAACCTATTAATATCTTTTATTAAGGATTTAATATATTTTTTAGAATTTTAACAAATACCTAAGTAGATAGTTATTAAAATAGTATATGTACTTTTGAATGGAAAATTGAAAGTTTTTAATTTTAACTATTGATTGCCTAAATGTAGTGATCAAACATATTTTAAAATAATGTATAGCCTAGTTTTAAATTTTAAGCTTAATTTGCCCATGCATTGGGTATTAACAAATTTGTTTAACTCCTTTAGGTAGGTAGTAAACTTGGGTAATACCTATAAAAAAAATGTTAGCTATTAGCTAAGAGTTAATTTAAAAGTTATTTCATATTTGTAAACTTGTTAAAGTTCAATAAAAAAATAACAATTTAGCAAGGTACCTACTTAAAAATCAATCAATACTTACTTTCTTTTTGTTATCACAAAGAATAGTAATTTTAAATAATATTGTTTTTACTTTAATGTAGGTAGAACCATAGGTATATATATATAATTATTTATTGATTATTATTTCTTATTACTTATACCTATATAACTTAAAATAATATAAGAAGTCAATAATAGAACTATATAAATATAATTAATAGGTAAATGATTATTTTTGTTAATCTATAATCAATATTTCATAATATTCTGAAGTGATGTTTAACCTTTAGATGTTTTTAGAAGTTGCTTTCAATGAGGTTTTACTGTATATTAGGTATTATTTATGTGTAACATGATAATTGTTCAAAATATTAATTTATATAGTTTCATGTCAATTGAGATGTGTTATCCTTATCATCCAATTTTAAATACAAATAATAGTAATTTATTGTTACATTAATTGACATTTAATTTTGTACCTATGTACCTACCTCTATATGCACTGTATGCATTGTTTTATAAATTGTGAGTACAATTTAACTTGCTAAGTTAGAAATTAGTAATTACTATGAAAAAAGCTAATTTGTAATGTTAGAACTTAGTTAAATTTTACTTGACTTTAACTTGGTAAATCATTAATTTCCAACCTTCATTTATAATAGGTACCTATAATATAAATTGTATGTTCTGCAGGGACGGCCTAGGAGAAAAATTCAGGCCGGGAAAATGTATATATTACCCATGCCATTTCTATATCTACGTCATAATTAGGCGGGTTTCTATGAGGGGGCTGATCATATGGTATAGGTACCTACATTTGTCGTTAGCGTCTTACTTTTAGAAGTGTGCAACATAGAAAATGTAGACTCTGCAGTTCATGATTAGCTTTGTTAGTTTAAAAATAAAAGTGAATCAACTTATTATGAAACTTAATGGTACCTAGGAATATTATATGTGTTCGTATGTCGGTTTTTTATGATAATTCAGATTTCAAGCAAGTTATTAGCATTTTGAAATTGCACTATTTTATGTACTCAAAAGTTTCTAGAAATTGAATCATCGTAAAAAACCAACATATGAATAAAGATAATGTTCTTACTATTAAATTATGTTTCATAACACCTAAGTTGATTCACTCTAAATTTTAAACTAACTAAGCTAAACGTGAACTGCTGAGCATACATTTGTTGTTCATTTTTATGCACTTGTGACGGAAGCTACAAAATCGGGAGTAGTGACCAGCTCTTATTACATACAGACCAAAAAGAATAGACATTTGAGCTTGCAATAAATTTCATATTTTAATCAAGTTTCATTGAATATTATTGTAAAAATTGCTATATTAAGTTGAATTGGACTAAAAATAGATTATGAATACAATTTAGAGATCGACCACCGATCATCACTCATATGCGTGAAGTATTCATATAATTATAATGCGGTTATGCGACCCAAATTACCAATCTCAAATGAGAAATATTTGTAGTTATTACTTATTAGTTATTAGCAGAACCTTACTTAGGAATTTCAGGGGCTACAATTTTAGTGGGGCCTCTTAACTTAAAATATAAATTCAATATTTTATTTTGTTATTTCATTTTTTTACATTCAATTTATATTTTAAGATTATAAATAAATTATACCATAAGTCTATAAGTCCCCAAGTTCCCCCCAATATCCGCCTATGTATACCTAGCTTCCTCTTAAAAGATATTATAGCTAAGGCCATATAATTTTAATAATTAGTCTTGAATTCTTAAACATTATTTCCATTCTAAATTTCAAAGAAAAGATCTTATTTATAATTAATTAAAAGACAAACTGATGTGACATTTTTTTAAATTGTACAGCAGATCCAAAACAATATATTTTTGGTTTTCATTTGACATTTTTTTTTTATGGTCTTAAATTATTCTTAAAATATAATTTTTGAACAATAACAAGTTACCTATCGAAATTATATTGTTTTAAATGAAATAATTTAGATTAAGATACCTAAATAAATAACAGTTCATTTTGTCGTTTTGTGTCCGTCAATTAAAAATGCTCACAGTTTATAAGTGTGTTTTTAATCCTAATCACTTATAAAAGTATTTAAAACAAATTTTAATTATAAATATGAGGTACCTAACTTATTATTATTGTAATTATATATATTTTAATGATTAAAAATTATAAGTGTCAATTGTAAATATTATAATTTATGTCTGTGATTATAATTGGTCCACTTAATACTTGAAACATAGGTTATTTTCTCAGTATTTATATATATATATATATATTTGTCTTTTCATATGGCAAGTATTTATATTAATTGATATAGGTATGCATTTACATTTATATATTATTCTTCTATGACTACCGAGCATTCATAATATTTTTAAATTAAATTACTAATATAATATATACATCATAAGTAGGTAGGTACTATATGCAAATATGTTTGTTAATTGTTATGTAAGTCTTAAATGACGAATAAATTAAGATTTCAATTACAATATGGTATGAATAAATAAATGATAGTTGAAATGTATTAGGTATTGTGCGCGGTATTGTGCAATATATTGCACTTTGGATAGTGTGGTTTATTTTTATTTCACATCACGTTGTTTTTATTATTTTATAGTTTTATAGGTACTTACAATATTCTTGATTAAGTCACATGAGTATTTTTGACTTGTACCTTTTTTTTTTATTAAAATATAATTTTATAACAATTATCTAAAATATATGTATTTGTTTACCTAGTACTGCGTTTTAATGTTTATTAAATTTAAAAAAAAAACCAAAAACTAAAAGTTCAATATTATGTACCCCGGATATTCCTATATTACCTTACACTTAATTTAACCTACCTATCTCAAACATTAGTTGGTATTTAATATAAAAGAAAGTCCATTAAAAATCTAAATAATGATACTTGGGAGTTGATTTTATAGTTAGTTTTTAAGTATTAGTTATTGACAGCCAGAGGCTATGTATTAAGTTTTTATTGAAATACACTATTTTTTGTCTAAACTATCTAAAAAGACATTTTGTAATAATAATAATTATAGTTATCGTATCATGGTATTTATTATATGAGTAATAAGTTGAACTAATATTCTAAAAAATATTCTATAAATCAAATAGTTACATAAGTAGTTTTAAGTTAAGTTTTCCCGGAACTACGTAAAATATATTTTATTAAATAGATTAATGGTCATAAGCACCCAAAAGTTTGTTTACATTTATTATTCCGAAGTGTAAACACTCGTAACCAGAATAAATAATCCAGCCATGAATATTATTTTGATCGCTGTTATAGTTCGTGAAATGAAATCAATTATGCTATTTCTAGAGATATTTTTGATAATTAAAAATTAATGTATAATTATTTAACATTTATTGTCAGGCATTTATTTCTCTTGGTGGACCACATTCTAAGAAAAAATTATACTTGTAAAGTTGTTTAAGGAAGAGTTATAGAGTTTTAATAACTTTAAGTTAAAAAACTATAATATACCACAAATTAAACAACAAATACATATAATTAAACACAAATATTTATTTTATATTTTTTTTCTATTAATATTTAAAAATAAAATGTTTTCTAATTGAGTTACTTATCATAATAAATTCTAAGAACACATACAATTATCTTTTAGGTATGTCTGTAAAAATTTAACTTTTTACAGTTACCACTGTAGTCTATCTGTTACTTACTGCGAAATAATTTATCCCAATGAGCTAACCTCAAAGTTAACCTATGTTACATGTATGTCAGACAGATAAAATATACCGATGTATAGTGCTCTCATTAGTGTATGTATAAAGTATAAATGTTACAGAAAAGTAAAATGTAGTTGAATAAAAATAAATAATGATGGTTAATTACAAATTTAAAATTTAAACCTATAAATTAATTATTTAAGATTTGATTTTTATTTAGTTTTCAAGTATGTTAAAAATTTTTAGATTTATAAACAAAATACATTCAATTATTTTAATGATTGTTACTTAACTATATAAAAAAAAATATTAAGTTACAAGAAAACACAATTGTACTACCCTAATACCCAACCTACCCGTAAATAAAAAAATCGAATTACAATATTATATGTATACAACTCATGCAGTACATCTTAGGCATTGGGGACCGTTACAATTTCATAAAATCAGTGGTCCAAAAACTATATTATTTTAAAAAACTATCATAATTTGTAGGTAATGCAAAATCAACTCAATTTTTAAATGTTAATATGAAATATGGTTTAAACATTGTATATCCAACTTAAAATATAATTATCATAATGAATCAACATTAAATGTGTTGGTTATTTCCGGTTATTTCATCATGATATTTATGATTTACAAATATTCTTTGGTATTAATTACTAAAAATTGGTTATTTTCATATTGTATTGTTTTGAGTCCTGTGGCATCAGCTGAGGGTCAAGATGAACTGGATGAGTTTTAGTGTTTTACTAGTATTTGATAAATTAATTGGTGTTTCTGTTATGGATTTTTGAAAAAACCTATTTTATTTTAGGTTTGGGTGATTTTGGGTTGAAATTGTGATTGAAATCATTGTTTTAAAAAATTCTACAATACATATACCTAACTTACTTATACATAATATATATATATTTACTTTTGAATACATATTAGAGTACTTATGTGATTAAAATAACATGTACAATATTAGTATTTAGTAATAGGTCGGTAATAGGTATCTCTTAAAATATAACTGTAGTCTATTAAATAATTAGTAGGATCGGAAATTTGTTTTGAATTTAAAGGAAAAATTCACGTTTGAAAGTATTCAAATAAGTTTTGTCCCATCACACTAAACTTCTTAAATGGTTGAAAAAATTATAGAATTGAAAATACAATCATTAAGTATACTTAAAATTTCCAAAAATCATAATTTGAATATACTTATTATTAAAGGAGAAAAAATGGGGTTGAGCACGCTCAGTGAATCACTGTATATAATAAAATATTTTTGTTACAACCTAAATAAATTATAAATAAAGAGCCCATCTATATTCTAGCACTTGAAATTCAGGTTTACACACTCATGTGATAGATTACTGGGTGTTTTCTACTTTTGACACTCCAAAAGCCTTAGTAGTTACCAATTACATAACATATGTTATCAAAAACCACCCTTTATGCCTCAATGTTCAAACATTTTAAGAGAAAAAAAAATGAAAATATTAATATTCTGAAAAGTATTGGGCTATAAGTAAATTTTAAACTTTGAAAGAAGAGTAAAGGGGAGCGGGGATTCCCTATCATGATATTCCACTTACCTTATCATTCTTATCTATTTAGCTCTCAAAAATTTCTAATACATAGGTGCATTTAATTGTGTTACTTTTGAGTTGTTTAATGTTGTTGTTTACAACTTTATTATAGTATTTTCATATTTATATAGATTATGCAGTTTTATCAAGGTCATAAAATAATTTAAATATTATACTACTAAATAGTAAATAATTATATAAATCAAATATACATTTGTACCTAGGTATGAGTTCTACCTACTTATATACCTATCTACCTACATAAATAAATGTATTATAATCTGTGGATTTATTAAATGCAGTTTATATTGAATATTAATTAATTTTATTTATTAATAGACGAATCTAAAACATTTAACATTTTGAAATTTCTGTGTTTGATTAAGGCTTCAACCGACAGTTGAATTAAAAATATACCTATGGGGTTTGACTCAGTAGTCTAATAGAACAGGTAATGAGATCATTTTTCCACCCCCGAAATGCCCCCTCCGCCACTTAAAACTGTCTCAAACAAAATTGCTCGCAATAAAAATTATTATTAATAATACCTACTATATTATGGCAGACGTACTTGATATTTTTTTTTTTGGGGGGGGGGGGCGGTTGCCTACTCAAAATTAGTAAATGTGTGGATCACCATAACAAAAAAGGTTGGGAAACACTAGTGTAAGCTATAAATACGTAAATTTGTAAATGTATTAGTAAACTTATAGGTAGGTACTATTTATTAAAATGTAGGAAATGTTTCAATTTAGATATAATGTATTCAGTATTCGTATCTTCTTTACTACCTATTTGGTGGGAAATGTATAGAATATGTAATTTTCTAACATATGTAATATGTATATTTCACTTATACTATGTAATTACTAACTACCTACTATTATAATTATATTCCTGCGTAACCAGAGACGTATTTAGGAATTATGCGCCCCAGGTAAATAAAAAAAAAAAACGCCCCCTTCCCAACCTAAATTTCTTTAGAAATTCTTTAGTATTTGAAATAAAACACATGATAGTGAAACAAATGCATACTTCGCTACACGCCTACACTCGTAATCTGAAAGATATACATAAAAAATACATTTATTGAATCACATATTACATAAAATGCTAGTATGCCACATATGTATAAGTATTAAGAATATTAAATAAGTATGTTAACATTTTTACTCCGAGCTTTTTCATTGGCAAAGGTATCAATAATATCATTATAATCTAACTTCCTTGTTAAACTTGATTTTATGGTTAAAACAGCCAAAAAATGTACTATTTAGCCTTTTTTATCAAAAAAAAAAAAAATATCTACAAGCAAATCAAATTAAATTTTTATGAGCGTTTGAAGTTCATATTTTTACAAGATTGGATATTCACTCGATTTTTTGTGTAGTGATTAATTATTATTTTGTTGTAATTAATAAATGGATACATGTAGATGCATGCAAATTTCACTGAATGTTCATCTTCTCATTTTCTATACACCATCAAGTTTTGAAAATATTTCGACTCATTTTGAACTGTTTACGGGCATTGTCAGTTTTCAATTTTTTTAGTTTTTTTTCTCTGTAATTATCAATAAAATGTTATTTGTTGGGTAAAAATGCATGAAAATTTAATATAAGGCTTTATATCTTTGAATTCAAATTTAACACCATCCATTACAGTGACCCACTTGTAACCTACTGTATAGCAGAGTGACACCCTCTTGCCCACCTGTTTTTAAATTATTTTTCGATAATTTTGAAAACCACCGGAAAATGTTGACCCAAAGTACCTACTAGATCGAATTTGCTTGCTACCTGAAACTGCTCTATAAACTAAAAATATTATTTTCTGCTCCTATAGAGGCGACGTCTGATACACACACATTGTAAATGCCCATACATTGTGAACCTCTGTTTTTATATTTCACTCGGCGCTTAGGATCTACATTTTGTAATTATTACGATATATTATATTATGTCCAGGAAAGATCGACATGATTTCTTTATCTAAGTATACTTCATTATATCAAAGCATGCAACGAATGTTGTTTAGCTTTTGGCGGCGTGTAGGTACTTATACTTATTTTTATTTTAGGTACATTTGTATAGTTTATATGTTTTGTACTACCTACTGTCTAACAATATCCACTAATTAAATTAATTAGTAGATATTGTAAAACCCTTGACTCTAAAACTACAAAAAATGTAGAATTACATTATTCATAAACAAACATAATATATCTGTAAACAAAAAACTAAGTTAGTTCCCTTTTTTTGTTTAATTTATTTAACTTTATTGTTTTAACATATTAAGAGGACGCTATACCCGCGTGCGTTGACTCCGTCTTCCAAATGTAAAACATTGCAAAAATTGTATTGTGCTAGTAAGAACCACTCAGGCTGTATTCCAAGCTAAGAAACCTAATTTTTACACTATAAAGAAGAGAACATTT
>NC_042496.1:25856053-25857466 GCF_005508785.2 Acyrthosiphon pisum
ACCGTGGTTTTTAAGAGTTACAACTACTAGAAATAAGTAGTAGATACTTTGTTGTATATAGGTACCTACCAACAGCTTACTGTGAAATTATAAAAACGCTTAAAACATTATACAACAGATACAGCAGCACCTCTATCTGCATAAGCTTTACTTTTTACTTTTTTTTAGTGTTGTAAGAGATAAACTATACACATTATACAACTGGGAGGCTTGAAAGTGAAAGGCAGTACGCAATTAGGCGACTACAGCAGATGAAATAAGTTAAGTCACTTTATAAATTTTAAATACTTTTAGAAACAAATTTTAAAATAATAGGTAGTGTTTCGAATCAATTAAAATCTAATGATTAAGAGGTATAAAAATAAAATATATTAAATTATCAGCATCCAACAAGTGGCAAAATTCTTTAGGTGCCTAAGTACCTTAATAATAGTAAACAAGTTGAAAGTTATAATAGTAATTACTTGCGTATAAGTGTATAATGTATAACACTATGACAATTATAGACATATATTATAGGTATTCTATTGTATTATACCGGTTAAGTAATATTATGATACGTACTTTCAAAATCTCCCGTGTCAGCCACGACAACGGTAAAGTTCTTGAGCTGAGCCAGCGACGAAATTTTTGACTTCTTAGGTGATGGTTCTGTCATTTTAATATAATATATTGTAATGGGGACAATTCAAATTCGGAGGATACTTAACTTCCAACGTCAAACAGTAGGTAGCAACTGGTTACTCGAAGAAGTGTAGAAATGTACTTTTACCACAGATTATTTGAAAACAGATTGTGCACTTAGATGTAAACAAAAAATGGCCTGATTCTGGTCTCCGCCAGAATCAATGTGACCATTTCAACAGATTGAAATTACTTGAAATGTATCGTATACTTGTGGCTTACCTGATAGTGATATCCGAGTATCCGACAAACAAAATATATTGTTATCAACACTCTGATACTTTATATCTGATAGTCTGATGTTTGGTTTTCACTTTTCACGTGTTTTTGGCGTTTGACGTTTTACGATTTTTGGTGTTTGCTTAAATAAAATAGTTTTTTTTTTGTAATATTTTATATTTATACTGTCATATTTATTTTAAAAAATGACTACTTGTGCAGTCAAGTTTTGCGACAATAAAATGTCACTAACGAAAAATATAAGCTACTTCAGATTTCCAAGCGACCCATTGAGGTGAGTAATTAGGTTTGTTTTATGATTTTCATATGTATGCATTACAATTTGTTACGTTACTAATTTATTATAGGTGTAAACAATGGATGGAAAAATGTCAAACTGAACATTTACTGAAAAAAGATGCTACTATTTTATACAAAAATTACAGGGTGTGTGGTGTTCATTTTGAAGACAAAATGTTTTTAAATCCAAATAGTAGGAACCGTCTTACA
>NC_042496.1:25859826-25860463 GCF_005508785.2 Acyrthosiphon pisum
GCTGCAATTAAATTTTTAAATAGAATTTAATATCAGAAAAAATAAAAAAAAAATAGAAAATTATGTATACTAAATCATTTATGAATAAATTAGAAAGTATTTAGTATTAATAAGTAATCTAGGTAATTGTATAAACATTTTGTACTCCATCAATTCTGTATGTTTATAATAAATGTATAATATGTATTTAATTTTAATTGTTAATATTATATTGTTTGAAATTGTGAAAAATTTAAATAAATATTTGTTTGTAAATAACAATTTGCATATTTTATTTCTATATTACTTTTACCCAAGTATAATATTTTGAGTATTGAGTTGAAATTGAAAAGTTTACTAAGCAAAATCAAATTTCTATAATATGGTATGTATGTATGTTCAATAATTTAGCATTGGTATTTGTGATCACACTGATTTGGGCGGAGACCAATCACAGCACCGTATTCATTTTTTACATTGCAGCATAGGAAGTGCACAATCTGTTTTCATATAATCTGTGCTTTTACTATGTAGAATAAGCTATAAAGATAATGGTAAAGAACATATTATTATCAATATCATATTAACCTCCATGTGAACTCTACCTCGGCACTACTGCCAATCGACCGGCCGAGTGTTTACAGGTTGGCCATAGATC
>NC_042496.1:25860563-25885536 GCF_005508785.2 Acyrthosiphon pisum
AAAGATATTTATACTATTCCAAGATAGAATTTAAAAAGATTTTAATTTAATTAAGTTTAATTTTTATATTATTTGCAATTTGTATGACTTTAGGCGTATGATCATGTAAGTATGTACATAAAAAATAAAAATAAAATTTCTTTTTTGGATTTTAATGTTGAATTACGATAATATTTATTGAGTATACATATTTACTAACACATTTTATGAATTGATAATATATATATATATATATATAATAGCAAAAAAATAGTTTAGGTTGGTATTCAGAATAATATTGAAATATCTACAAAATTATTAAACTTTCTGAGATATTTAGTATTTGTAAAACTGTATTAATAAATATAGTTATGTCTGTAAGCATGATATAAAAATTTGATATTGACAATAAATTGCTTTACTTTTACGTTGTCAAGGAGGTATATTAAAAAACTATGTTTCAATTATTATAATATATATTATTTATTGTATCAACATAGTCATAAGTCAAAATCCTTATACACCTCAATGTATTATACTATTATAGTACCTAGTATAGTAATTAGTATAGGTACCTCTAAGTAATTGGTTCCCAATAGGTTGTCATTTGTCTGCGTGTTGGTGTTAGAGGATCTGCGGTAGCGTAATACTGTAATGATTTTCATTTTTATTTTATTTTATTGAAATTATTAAATAAATTCGTAGTCGTTTGAAATTCCGGGTATTTTTGGACTATTGAAACTCAATTTACTGCGAAAAAGGTACATAGTTAATTTATTCAAATTGAAAAGTAAGTATTTACAAAAGAGGTGCCCCGGACCAATAAGTTTTAGCAGTGGTCCATGGCTTCATACTAATTGGGAACCACTGCTCTAAGGAATAAATCATACCGATGATAACGAAAGATACAACCAAATACCGAACATCGGTAATCAGTAATTGCTAAATATTAATATAATTTATATTATCTACCGCGTTAATACATTATACTATCATATTATAATCGTATACAATCTATTTTCAACTGCAGCGTTTACCCTAAATTAAAATTAATCAATAATAGACATTAATTTTCTTTTTGATCTTATCCATTATTTATTGTCGTATAAAATGTATCAAATAAAAATAATTACGTTCGTAAATCAATACATTCAAAATTAGAGTAACATACTAACATGCATTCTATATAATTTATATTAGACCATTGCTAATAGCTGTAGCCTGTATAAGATGTTATAGTTATTTTATCTTTCGACATGTTTATATAGTGTTGTGAATATAGAAAGATATTAACGGTTTAGGATTCGATACACAAAAGCAAAACCATTAATTGCGTTTACAAATATCAATAGTATTTAGGTACCTAGTAGTTATTAATTATTTTTATTCGCATGTTACCGACTTTGTGTATCACGAATCCATTTTTTTTTTTTTTATTGATCTTTAAGCCCGGCAAGTATGGCCATTAGCTGTTTGTGGTGGAGGAAGGGGGTACTGTTAGATTGGAACACGTGTGTGTGTGTGTGTGTGTGTGTGTGTGTGTGTGTGCCATAGTGTGGCAAGGATTTGTCACTAAAAACCGAGTAGTCACCCATCCGGGAACTGGTATTTAGTGACACCAGCCGTTGCTTACACTCAGAACACGTTTCGTGACAGAATGTAAATACCACGCTACACCGCGCCACCCACGAATCCATTTCTAAAGGACAAAAGTAAAAAAGTATATAAATATGCCAATGAGCAAAATACACAGTGGTTCAACTAGGAAAACTCCTGAATCCTGATCCAGTGTCACTTTTAATGAAGTGGCTCTAGTTTTTTTTTAATCTTATATCCGTGTAATTGTAAACAAAATGTTTGGTCAATAAATTGAAGATTTTTACATATTTCATGATATCAATAGAATATACATACATTTCAAATTTAAAAAAGGTGGACAATAATGGGTACCATTCTGCTTTACAGTAGTCATTGTAATGGATGTGTTATATTTGAATTCAATGATTAATCATTGTATACGAAATACTATTCTGATCGGAGACGTTGTGTCAGCCTATAGTATCCTAAGTCTTGTATAAATAACCAAATTTAACATTTAGAAAAAATTTATAAAAATCGAAAATATCTCATGGCTATAAATAGCGTAACATTCCTGTGAATTTTTTCTTTTTATGAGGTAGTAAAACTTGTTGGGAACCTTTTATTAAAATGTCTTATGTTAGTTATGAAAAGAGAACTTATATGAATTTCCAGCTGAAAAATAATTTTTAAATTTTTAAAAATGTTTTATGGCCACAAATAGCTCTACAACAATCAAATATTTTAAAAATTGTATCATGTATGGACAATTCTAATATAAATATTTTGTTAAACATTTAAATGGTCTACGGTTATTCGTTTTGGAAATATAACCAAGTATAAAAAGTTAATTAATGGGAATTCAATAATTTACCAGTTATAGGTAGAAAAACGTATTTGAATTCTTCTATTAAGGTTTTTAATCTTAGCTATGAAAAGAAACACTTTTAGGAATTTCTAACTGAAAAATAATTTACATAATTTAAAAAATTTAAAATATTTCTCATGGCTCTAAATAGCCAAAAAGAGTGAATATTGTTTGAAAATTTTACCGTGTATGAAAAATGGTGAAATTTTGGTGCAAATGTCAATTGTCTACGGTTATTAGTTTTTGAATTATAACAAAAAATCGAAATTGATAGATGAAAATTCGTTAGTTTACCGATGAAAGTCTAATATCATAAAAATTTTAAATTCAAATGGTCATAATTTATAAAACATTAATTTTACTTTCCGGTAAACCATTATTATTACCTATTGTCGTATTTGGACCGTATTTCATGAAGTTTATTTCATTTCATATAATATGTTCATTTGGTTGTTAAATTTGAAATCAAATACAGAAATAGGATATTGTTGGTTTGGCCAGTTCTCCTTAGTCGGTAAATATTGATCATTGGGGAGGGGGGGGGGGTGTTCTATAATGATTGACACTTCCAATCCTCGCACAACTGAACTATTATGACATATTAATGTATTATGTTAGTTATATCGTTCGAAATCTGCAGTAAAATGTAACTATAACTTATAAGTTATAAGCCATAACAAAATGTTGTAATCACTTATAGTAATATTTTTCGGATGATGGTGTTCTTGTCGGACGACACAATTAATAAATAATAAACTGAAAAATTCTACCTATTCAATTCACGTTTCGAAAAAAAAATTTTCAAAATGTTTCACCCAAGAGTGTAATTAAATAGCGTACTATAGCACAAGGATATTTATTTTAGACTCAAATGACTGAAATGCCCTTCGGTAAAAAGTTTTTTTTTCAAATTGTGTGAGTATAATATTACACGGACAAGTCATTTGCGAATGACTTTTAAATATTTATTAATAAAAAACAAACGTTATTTAATCAACGCTTTGTTATTGAAATAAAAAAAAACTTAAATTTGCTATCGCATTATTTTTTGTTTGTTTTACACATGAACCTTATACTCAGTATAGGTACTATAGCGTCTATACCGAGTATAAGAATACTATAAATATTTAACAGGCCAGTTATTATTTAATATTACAACATTTTAACTAAGGAATACCACGATTATTTACAAAATCACAAACTAAGAAGTCTTATTGGAAAGTACATTTAAAGCCATGATCCCTATATTACTTAAAGGTTAGTCAGGAAAGCGAAAGATAAATGCGTGCACAAGATAATCTATTTTTAAGTGGGTATAGTTAAAATTGTTGTGTTGTGAGGACTGAGGTCGTCTGAGGACCATGTCGTATAGCCAATAACTTTAACAATAATATGTATAATTCCTGTAAATACAATTAATGTCAATTTTTTAAAGACCTTATAATATTTCGGTCACCTATATGGCTATATAAAACAAAAACATATTGGCATTAAAATAAGTAATAACGATTAAATAATATATAATATATTATATTAGGTACCTATGTATATTTTACATATTATTATAATATTATTAGATATTCGTATTCGTTTGGTCAATTAATCATAAGAACAATAACTTCTAACTAAACATATTATGGGTATAATATGTACACCGAAAACAATATAGTATCTGAAACTAAAAATGATTGTAATGCTATAGGGAACTATAATTTACTGATAATGTACCTAAAATTGAAGTTGGATAAACCAAACATTTTTTTCCGTGCGATAAAACGCCATATAGGTGGATAGGTAGGTACATTGATACAACGCATTCCAGGTTCAGCTCTACTAAATAGTAAAAATAAGCCTCAAATTAAAAATTTTGTTATTTTATGAGTGGTAACTAACTATACATTTTTTACTATATATTATATATTATATAATTGTATGCCTTTTCTTAAAAACAACGGATATTGCTTCAAGATATCACTAATTACAATACTTTACTCGGAGTGTTACTAATTACTATAGTACGTATCTGCTGCAGTTGGCCTATATGTATAATACAATACAGTAATATTGTTACGCCCAATATGTAAATTTCCGGTCGTGTAGTAATTATTGTTTTTAATCATGATAATAATATAAATACGTCAACCCCGAAGTTGGATTACATCACGTTCAGTGACCCCAAAAGCCGATTTCGATTGTCTTTCCGTGTTCGATTTGAAATATTAGCCTGATAGCAGGTGCTGCGCGAGTATATTGTCCAGCAGTCACACCGATCCTATTGTTTTCTATTTAAAGAAAGAAAAAATAACAAATCTTGAAATCCTTGACATAATTTAATTACAAAAGTAATTAATCCATAGCACAGGGATATCAATATGGCAACAATACAACATGTGTTCTTGAATAAATGTATAATAAATGTATATACATTATACCTAAATACAATGTGTATCATAGAGCTTTTATTTTCAATTGATTATTTTCCACAAACATTTTGTTAAATGTTATTTTATTTGTCGGTGGGGTTGATTTTGAACAAATGTTTTATATCACGCAATTATTGTCTAGTCATAAATATTGATATACTTGGTAATTACAATTGTTGATTTTTATGTAGATACGTGATACTTTATACACATATTTATCGGTAAAAATCAGCAAACCGTTAAAGCAATACAGCAAAACCAAAATCATTGCATTTTTTTAACTCGTTAGTGATTTTAAGATACATTTAGCCTGGACATAAGTGGACTTTTGGGAGCTTGATTAACTTGAATGTGAGGGGGGGGGCGTAAATCTGGCTATGAAAATCTTATTTCAAATTGGCAAATGATTTGAAAATTCTAAAAACTATTTTGATAAATCATTACATAATTTTTAGTTAAATTGGTCACGGTGGGTAGCCCCACTTAACGTATCTACGTCAATTGATCCGTATAATATAGTGAATTAATATTACACTATGTTGTTATCCACGTAATCACATTGGTTTTATTATTTTAGGAATTATAGGATTGTTACCATATACAGTTGTGTATCATAATGTTTGTTTAATACTTATACCTACATGGCTACACGTTGCTCGACAGAGTGAATATTTTACGTCAATTTACGTGTTATTCTTTGATGATTATATGGATCGATAAAATTATCAAAAAGATAGGAATTTTAAAAAAATATAAAAAGAAATTTAATGGCAAATTATTTCATATATAAATAGTATATTAAACTATAGTTTTAACATTTTTAAGCACACAGTTTTACCAACTACAAAATCAACTTAATTTTTTTTAAATACTTATTAAATAATAACAAATGTTTTAATGTATTTCTTTAAGTAAGTGTGCCTAGTCCTTTTTTGTTTAAACATTTTGTCAGTTGAAACACAAATACATTTATTTACTACTTTATTAAATAGGTACGGGATATGGCTCTCTAAAGCTTAATTTTAGTTTTAATTAAAGTTAAATACACAGTGGCGTATATAGAAATAATTTTTGGGGTGGGCTATAGTGGATAGAAACTAGCAAATGATCTATTACTTAGAGGCTACTAACTACTACCTATATATTTGAAATTGTCTATAAATATATTCGTATTTGTTATTTTTCAACAGGCTATGAAATATTATAACTTATAATAGTACTTAATAAAATATATTGTTGTTCTATTTAAAAATACTTTAATTTCGGTGAGGGGGGGGGGCTGTAGCCCACTAGACCCACACCTTATTCGCCACTGTATACAGATGATTCCGCCAAGAATGCTCACACCTTTTTTAATAAATAATGCAATTATTCAAAATCTGATTTTTGGAATTTTTAAATTTGTTTTTAGACCTTATTTTCAAACTTTTGATAATAAAATTTATGTACTACTTAAAGAGTGTTCTATGCAGATACAAACTTCTTTTTTAAAATAATAACACCCCTTTTCTATTGTAAAATATTTAGCAGATCATTTTTCTAAAAACTGACTGTATGACGTATCATAATTTATAATCAAAATCCAAACAAGTCGTTTTTGAGTTATTTACTTTGTGTACAAATAAAGATAAAAGATCCATGATTTATTTATATTTAACTAGAACGGGCTAAAGCCCAATACAAGTTATAAACATACGTGCAGTAATAATAAGGCGAATTTAAGAAAGCTGTAGAATCGAATAACAGTTGAAAATAATAGCACAGTTAATGAATATATGGGTAATAAAAACACAAATTTCTTAAAATATCTAATAATATAATTACAAAAAGACACATTAAAGTTAAAATTAAATAGATACATTTGGGTATCATTAGGTAGCTAATCTCTTGGATTAAATTAAAGAAGCATTTATAGCAAAGGTAGTTAGTTCTATGTAATTGTACATGTATGATATTTATATTTATGGTATACACTATACACTATAATTGGTACGTTTATAATACATCATTGTACAGTATATGCATTGCACTGTATTATACAAACTGAATATATTATTGCTGTGGAAAATGAAACTTGAGTAAATAGATATTTGTTTTTTGTACATTTTTTATATTTTTAACTTTTTAAGTGAATATATTATATAGAGGTTTGGGTAACCCCACGGGTTGCTTTTCATTTAATATCAGGTGGGGGCCACAGTAGTACAGAACCCCCCGACATTTTAGCACTAGTTGCATCACTGTAACAGGTAGGTATACTATTATATATACTATAGTTTAGGTAATATAAATCAACGAACGTATAAATGTTTGAAAAGCAATTTGAGTTTGGTGTTTCAAGTAGATATTGATAAAATTGTTATATAACAAAATAATAACAATTTTAATAATATTTCTTCGTGATGGTCGCCACTCGCCAACGGTACCGCGCCGGTAGTGGCCAGCTTCAGGATAGACTATAGTGGCTGGTTAGTGATAGCGCTAACAAGGAACAACTATTTATTATAGTGTGTGGTAATGAAGATCGAACGTGCCGTCGTTGGCATCTTACTGCTGATGTCTGATGTGGACTGGCAACGCGAAATGGCCACATCGTCCACTGAAATCCCGTATATACTGCAAGGCCACGGTGCACGTGGGCGGGGGGGGGGGGGGGGGGCGGGAAATCGGTGATCTACGATTAGTAGGCCGCGACGTTGGCCACCTCATCTGCCGAGCTCCAATACTCACTCAAATTCGAGGATAAAAGCAACCAAGATCGAGTATCACGAGTGTGGCTGTTTCCTGTCCACATCACAATACGCGCAACGGACCCGGCTGGCCGAAGAGCTGGACAACGACATTGACTGCCCGTATGGCCGTATACAATAAGATCACGAGGCAGTCTGTGTGGAACGACCAAAACGTTGCTCCGGTTGACCCAACATTTATTGCGCAGCTTGCAGGTGGCCCAGATACGGTTTTCCAGCGGCGAACTCCATGCTGCTGATGGTGTACAGCGTCGATGACCTAGACCGCGTGGTATTCTGGCTAACGTTACTCCTAGACGATCCGATCACTCGTTAAAAACATTTTTCCTTTTCCCCACATGCAGCTACAGGTCCTTAACTATATGATGAACCAGTAAGGTTCTGCAGACGACCAGCAGAGTGTATAAACCTGTTGTTCGTTAACACACGTAGTATATATGCGGACTTGTCAGGCGAGTTCACTCTCGCGAACAGCTCCGTAAAAACTCGGACGGGCGATCGTGGATCAGGAATTTAGGAATATATTACAACACTGCAGTATACCCGTCGCTGCAGGTCGTGCAGGACGAGGGCGCTGATGTTGCGTCCCAAACAGTTAAGTGACCGGCAGATGGGTATGACTGAGGGCCGTTCTTACAATATCCGGTAAAGTGTCGATTAACGCTAACCGACTGATAACAGATTTTTTTACCGGCAGAATTTGGCCGGTTAAGTGTCGGTTAACTTTAACCAGACATTGTAAGAACGGCCCTGAGTGTATTACGAGAACCCGTTGGCGCATCCGGTCATCGGACCCGAAGTTTAACGTACGTCCAACATGTCCGCGTTCCGTAATAGTGCCATACGAAGCCGAGGCCCTTGACGAGGTGCAACAAATCTGCAGGGATGTTCGATGACAAGTACAGCTAGGATCGCGCGCACTTCACGTTCACGTTAGGCACCATTTACCAAATCTAGACGAAGCATCGCAAGTGTATTATAGGACCGCCGACACCGCGATCGACCACCTGTTGCGAGTGACATCGACGGACTCCAGCGGTGGACGTCAGCACGAATGATGAGGTCAGCGGCGATATCGGTGGAGCCCGTCATAGTTATTACTTATTCCTAAAATAATAAAGATGATTTTGATGTTATTCCAATAACAAGTGCTTAACAATTTTTAAATTATCATAAACAATTAATATATATCTTTTAGTTTGGTTTTTTGAAATAATAATATGATCGATCCATAAACCCTAATCATTAAAACCCCGCGAACAACGATATATTATAAGTAGGTACATCTATTTAAAATAAAGTGATATAATTACATAAATACTTATACCTACATCCAAATATCCAATATACTCAAAATATTGACATAATATTCACCAATTTAAAGTAGTTCAATATATTTGGGTCTGGGTCCAATCCTGACATATAAAATTCCGAACTATATATATATAGATAACTATATCTGAACTATATACCTATCACCAAAAAATTTTACATTATAGTATATTAATGTTATATTATTATATTCCTTAAACGATATTTTTTCGAGAATTTTGATGTAGGTACATATCTAAATCAAAATTCGAAGTCGAAAGACTCGAACGAGTAGTTTTTGAGTTATATACCTTTGTGTACTTATACTTAATATATATTTGGTATTTCCTTTTTAAGATGTGATTATTTGACACATATTATTAGATAGGTGCCTATACTCATTTTCGTAAATTATAGTGTACCGACTACCGACAATTGCGCGTGGTAATTTCAGCGTACGTTAAGTTAACGCGGTAATTTAAGTGCACGAAAATTTAGTGCACACAAAATTTATTTCATTTAAAAATATATTTATATCTAATCGAAAGAATTTCTGTGATTTCAGTGCAACAGATAATACCTAGATAATCTGATATAGGTAACTAGACTATACATTAAAATGATTTAGTGCAATAACAATTGTGGTTAGTAGTTAGTACACACTATACACGTGTCCTGTATAACTATATTATTGTGTAGAAATCCTAATTTCCGAATGTCCTTAATCTTTACAATATATAATTAGTCAAAGAGGAAAATCAAAATTGTCCAGGGCGGGTAGGTGCGTTCATCAGGTAGTAAGTGCATATCAGTTTTGATATTAAATAAATATTGAACCTAACCATAGTCTCTTAAAAAATACTTTTCAATAATAATTATTCAGAATACAAAAAGTTAATTAGGTATTCATTTGTAAATATTTTATTTTAAACTATATTTTAATATATTATTTTTAATAATTTTTCTGGTTCTGAAAAAACTATTTTTTTAATAAATAATTATGCAAATACAAGTATTCAGAATACGTAAAAATTAATTACTTAAATATATATATATATATATTATAATATGCTTAATTAATTTAGTATATTTTATTAAACATGATGCGCTGATCTTCTTGTGCATAAATGTCGTATAATATGCGCTGACTTGTCTTGCGCTGAAATGTCATCGCTGAATTGTCGCGTGCTAAAATTACTGCCCTAAATTGTCACGGATCCGTAAATTATAAAAGTATACTACACCATTACAGCACTAAATACAGTTAAAACACCAAAATACGTTTGTTCATTTAAAATGTTCAATAATTCACTCAGGGTAAATACTAAATAATTTAGCGTTTTAGATAATATTATGAGTTCAAAACTTTGAGATTTTGAACCTTTGGCGTTGTAAACCGTCGTGATTTTGATTTTTTAGGATTTTAGTGTCGGGCTTTTGACCAGTCAGGTAATCACGCTTCCCAATATAATTATAGATTTAAATAGGTTACCTACTACATTTTATGTCAATCACATACCAAAATGTTTCGAATATCAATATACAAATGTAGGTAGTTTTAAGTTTAGAGTAAAATTATTATTTTTGAGACCTATTATTAAATATTTGAAGTGGAAAATATTTAAAAAATAACATTTTAATATTTTTGATTGAATATTGTCAAAAAATGCAGTACAATATTTATTTTAATAAGTATATAACGCACAAAGTTGAAAAACAGCATAGCCGCATAGCTATATTTATATTTGCCCGCGGGCCAGGGGATTATTCTACTTCAAATAACCATCCACCCCCAATACAAAAATCTCCTCTTATGATTATATTGTAGACTGCAGTGAGATGTTTCTAAAATATAATTTAGGTACATATTATTATTATAGGATTAGGCATAAGATAAAAATATAAAATACACTCGACCTCGTTACCTAGCAAACCGTGATTTATTATATGAACGCCTATTGTCTTACCAGTCAACGTCATTGATCCTTTGATATCAAATAGCAAACACATTGTCTTAACTCTTAACACTTAAAAACCAAAAACTCCTCTCAATATCATGATTATTATGAACACTTTATACCGAATACAAATTTTCTGTTAAATTGTATTGGTAGTAGGTACCTACATATTATATTATGCAATTACATGCTTTATAATATTATATATACGAACAAGTACGCATTTAACGTACCTAATCGAACGTGTTACTTTTAAGTATATAACTAAAAGTATAGGTAACTATAACCAGAAAAGTAGAAAATATAACTGTACGCAACAAGAATAACTGAATGACCACAGTTTTTTAGAACATTTTAATTTCCAAATGTTTGATTAAATACTCAAATACTCAACCTATATTATATAACTATTATACTTAGATGAGTACTTTGTACTTAGTTTACAATATATGCATATTATTATAGGCGTGCAAGTAATTATTTATTCTAAATTTGTTTTTGGGACCAAATCTTTGAGTTGAAATATTAATTAAAAGAAAGTTTCACACTTTATAATTTATTATTATTTTATACTGAGAACCAGTCCGTTCTAAATATGGTCAAATTACTTGCGCGCTATCACACATAGTGACATATAAATGGGATAGTTGTTTTAAATTTGCAGTTTGGCCATACCTACTAAGATTTTAAGTATCAACATTTAAGTTAAGTGCAATTGTCAGTTGAATTAATTTAAATGAAACATTATTTGAAGGTATTGAAAAACACATTAGAATTGTAATTTTGAAAATCTATGTTATTTAGCTTAATGTTTTTGAAGTGTTATATTCACTAAAAGTTTAGTTCATTATTTGGATAATATGAAGAGTGAAAATAAATATCAACAAACGTTGTTACAACGATTAGTTATATTAGTGTACGGTATCTACAGTTGAAACATTTATGCCCCTCCGATCAGCAATTTTTTTCAGTGATGTAGGGTTAGTAATACTGTCCACAACCGACTACAACTATATCGTCATTCGTCAATTTAGAGGCTTAAACATTTTTGAATATATGCCAATGATATATTTTATGAGAGTTGGTGGAGGGAGCCCACCGACATAATGTTATAAAATACAATAATGCACATGTACGTAGAGCAAAGTCTTATATTTAATTTAGATTTGAGTAGAATTTCGTAAAAAAATTATTCGTCTATATAATTATATCATTACAGATTTTAAAATGTTCTTATTTTTTTATTTTTACACATAAAGTATCTATAATTTATTATATAGATTATAATCGAGGAATTAATAGACACCTATATAATATATATATACAGCTAATAATAATTATATTGGTAATACCCTCAGGAACGCCCACAGGCCACAGATAAGTAGTTCACTAGGTGCAAAATATTTTTAGTGTCAAAATAAGCCGGGGGGAACTACGCACTCACATGCCACTAGACCCTAATCTAATGACACCTTTATGATGACTTTTTTAAATTATAAGGATTCATTATTTATATTGATTACGTAATTAATTAGATACTTACCCAGTGGCGCAAATAAGTGGCGTAAAATCACTCAAAGACCCCTCAAAAATAATAGTATACCATTCTTAAAAATATGTAGGTACATTATAAATTATAATAAAAAAAAATGTGTTGGGGCTTGAGCCCCCCTAAACATTTTTCCTATTTGCGCCACTGTACTTACCTACATAATGATTAATATAAATTGGTTATTAATTGTACCTAATATAAAATAATTAATTATTTGGAAAAATATACCATTTGATGAATAAGCAATACATTTTATTGATAAATTAGTTTCATTTTTAATATTATAATATTGGTGAGTTTTACAAGTGTACTATAATAATTATAATTAATTATACTAACATAATATTTTATTTTTATACAGTATGTATACACCAATATAATATTATTATAACGAGTTTATCGAATATGCCCATAATAATGTATCACAGTTAAGGGGCCTCGCAACTACTGTAAATCTCAAAATCTTAAGTTTTGACAAAATTAAAGTTAGTCTACATTGTCCGATTTTTATTCTGAAAAAAATTTGAACTCGACAGAGAATTGTCTATAGATGATAGATCGTACGGAACTTTTGTAAAAATTAAATCTTATATTATTGTGAACCGTAATTGATTAAAAATTGCCTAAATGTTGCCCCTTAAATAATAGCCATAGCGAGGCCTCTTAACAAAATTAAAAATAATATTATTAATGACCAAAATAAATGCATTAATAGACGCGTGGTATTACCATTCTTTCGTGATTGTACCAAGTACTATAGTGCGAAAGATGACGGTTTCTTATAATAGGTATTTACTAGAATCATAAACATAAATTTTAAGAAAGAATTTAAAAAAAAAACACCACCTGCCCCCTCTTCCGGGTGTGCCTGAATACCCCTGTATACTAATAAGACATTAATTGTATTGATTACTTAGGAAGGTTGTACTAATAGATACTATAATATATTATTCCACAAAATGACAAAATATGTTGAATCTATCAAGTTTGGGATGGGGAGGTGCAACATTTTTTAATTTGGATGCTGCGTACTTATCATTTTTACGCTCAAAGTATAAAAGTTCTTGTTCTACTTTAAAAAAATTCAGGAGGGATTATGTTACTCTAGACCTCCCCCCCCCAAGTTATGGCATTTAATGGGTATATTTTGGATAAAATTAACCAATAATATCAAATTACAATCCCTTAGAAAACTATGATAATATTGTAATACTTACCTTAGTCGTAAAGATAAACCGACGACGGTAATGTATCTTTGGTAGTCGTGTGCAACGCCTTTGCATTATAATTTTACAATCATAAAAATATTATATTATAATATGATATTAATTTATGATCATCTATATAAATGTAATATTATTAAATAATATTACATTTATAAATTTTATTAGATAAATTCGACCGCGATTTCGGTTCCACACATCCATTCTTCAATTCTTACAATGTCGGGTCCGGTATACTGATCAGACGATCACTATTTAAACGTCTGTATACTGCTCAAGCGTCAAAAACAAGAATACGAGTTCGAAATACGAATCGAAAAATAAACTACACCAACAGCGCAATCGTAAAATGTATTTTTGTTTTGCTCTACGGATTGATAGGTACACTTGAATTTTTGATTATCCATTCTGAGTTTCTCAAGGTGGGCGCGAACAGTCTTTCACGCAACAGATTACAAAACAATATAATACAAGTGCGTCGTAAATAGAAAACGAAAAACAAGCACATCCAACAATAATAATATAAATCCGCAAAGTAAGTATATTATACCAATTACCAGCGGCAGTGGCAACTAAAACTTGGTAGAATTATTTACGTTTAACTGCCTCTGCAAATATAAACGAATGACGTCCTATGGTGCGCTGACCGTTCGCCGAATCCATTAAAAAGCGGCGGACGAACCGACGACGCAATAGGTATATAACTAAGATGGCGGGTGCCGACGAGGGATTTGGTTATTATAGTGTAGTCGTTGTGTATACAATAATATTTATTATTGTAGGTGCACTGTACACGCCATTGGTGTTTGGAGGAGTTTTTACAATTCAGAATGAGATTTACACATATTTTTTAGTAGTTAGACAGTTATATTTAAATTATAGGTAGGTATGTTGTATGTATCGTTTATGGGAAACTGCTGGTTTCCCAGGTACACGATTCGTTCGAAATATTTTACGAGTACGCGATTCGAAAGCATTGTGTAACGCCGAGTGGCGGCAATCACGTCCAAGCATGAATAAGCGCTCTCCACGTGAAACGAGTATTCAACGAAAAAAATAGAAGTTCAAGATGTAATCGGAATTTAAAATACTCTTAAAACTTTCGAGATGACGTGTTCATAAATACATTTTAAGTTGTTTTAAAACCTTATAGCTATCGCTGTGTTTATCCTTATAATTATGTATATAGGTACATGCGTGTAAAATTATCATAGGCATTACAACGTAATTTATTACAACGTCAAATAGATTTAAATCATAAAATAAACATTTTTTAGTCTGCAGAACATATGGGTATACAAAAACAAAAGATGAAAAATGCAGTTACTTTCCGTAAATATCACAATAAATTTGGATTAAAGCAATAATATATTTGCTATAGACGGTATATTATATTTATTTGAAGAATGATTTTGAAAAAATTTTGTAATTTTCTCCATTTATAAGATAAGCTTATACGATATAACAAACAATTTTCTTATCATAATAGTAAATTATGTTTCGTAACTATGAAATTAGAAAAAATACTAAAAGTAAAAAGTTTACGAAAAAAAAAACAAACAATTAAGTAAACTTAGTAAGGTAAATACCGATAAATATTTTAATGGTAGGTATAATGTGTGGTTATTACGACATATATGTTACTTACTTATATTATTATATAATGTAAATCTGACTGTAATAAAGTAAAACTGTATTCACAATATCATCTAAACATTAAATAGCGTTTTAAAATTGAAAAAAAATTGTATATGTATATACAATGTACATGTATATACATATTATATTAATAAAATAAAATATATACACGGGTATATTAGTCGAATTCGGATAGTTTGTCGCTGTCGCGTGTTATAACTTATATTACACTTGATATCATCCATTACACACATACACACACACACACACACACACACGCACACGCACACACAAATATATATATTTCTTAAATATTAAATTAAATATAAAAAAAAATCGAAATTCACCATTCTTTCCCTTCCCCAATACGGAAACAATAAATAATAATAATGGGTAATTTATTTTTTATTTTTAGTGCGTGGGCGATGCCTTCTTCATCACGACCTCCACTGCAGAAACGCAGTCGTTTCTAGCGGCGTACGCACATACGGAGAGGGTGGTGCGGTATCCCCGGTATAGTAATAGTATGGTAATATTATAGTCGTGGTCGTGGTCGTATGGTGGTGAATTGTAAGTTAAGTGGGCAGTGTGGCATCTCCGTTGTTTGTCTTTTTCCCATTCGTACTGTCACCAGCTCCGATGTCGTCTTTCACATCATCCCTGAATCGGTCCTCCAGAAATCCCGGTTCCTAGAAGATAAGACGTACGACGTTAGTGAATTTAAAGTAATATTGTCCCGCCGATCGATTTGATATCATTATTTTTGCGTACCACTGCATAATATCAGCAAATTTCGTATGCCAATAAATTGGAGAAATTTGCAAATGTATATACATGCTGATGAAATGCAGCTTGCATGTAGTGCATTAAAAATAATAATAATAATAGTTTAAATATATGATGGTACTACAAAATTAAAAAAAATTAACAAAGTATATATAGCATTATATTATTTTATGTACCTAAGTGCGTATTATTTACATTAAGCCAAATATTAATATTATACGATGAAATGAAGGTGTTATAAAAACAAAAGTCCGCACATGCCACAACTTTATAACCAGGGTCCGGTTTTTATGTTAAAAATATTATTATATTTCAAAATATGATGCTTACAAACTGTAAATAAAACCTACAAATATGAAATATTCAACTTTAAAAATGAGATAAATATTCAAGAAATCAAAAATAATCATCTAACGTAAAAAACATTTGCTTTAATAAATTAAATTAAATTAAATTAAAAATAGCACGTCACTTGATAGTTAAACTGAGTGTGTAAATAATTATTGGATATACAATTAATGAGACCAACTAAAAACAATTGTCAATCAAAATCAAAATCAAAATCGATATCACAATTAAAAACCCGTCAAGTAGGTACCTAATTATCTAACAATTCTACAGTATAATATGCTCAAGTGTGGAGAACACTATTGTTAAAGAGTGTCACTGTATAATGGGTTTGTAGAATTTTAATGTAAACGAAATACGATTCTGAACGAAAGCGGTCTTAAGTCCTGCATGGTTACTTAATAGTTATTATAATAGTTAATAATAAATGTTTGTGTATTTTTTCTCCAATTATAATATAAAATACTGAGATATTTCCTACTTTTGACCCACTTAAGTACAAACTAGATCAAATTTACTATCAGAAACATCCCTAGAAGCCAATCAATTTTTTCAAGTAGAAAAATATCTCCAGATACAAAAAAACATAATATTATCATTATATATACAATCAATACAATAGTTTTGCCCAGAATCGAAAAAAAATATAATTGGTGGATAATTTAAAAAAAAATTATAAAGATAGGTACCTTAAAACATAAATTAATAATAATATAATTGAAAGTTACTATTAGTTAGTACATTTTTCTCATAATTAACAAAATATTTCAAGATACACCAGGGAAACTAAATATGGAAAAAAAAGGTACCTATGTATCATTTTGATTTTTAATTCCACCAAATTTCATAGGTACCTTAATGAAGTTGTGCAAAAAACATAAAAACCCGAACTCTAGTTATAACTTTATTATTATCAAGAACACACACCGTATTAGTAGATCTGGTGCCCGTGTTATCGATGACCGTAGGCACATCCTTTAAAAACAAAACACAAAAAATATATCATATGATTTCATATGAGTAGGTAGTGTGATGCACTGTCAAAATTAAACTACTATCCTAAGTTCAGCGATCAGTTTATTATAGTGAATACTAACGTACATATTTTATTGCATAATTGTACAATTTTATTTTAATTTTTTTCAATATACATCTAAATAGACAAATTTTCAGACGAAAAATTGAGTTAAAAAAATTAAGGTCAAGAGTCGACATCGCATACCTCATGCATTCAGGTGAACGCGATAATAATTATTATGGTAACTTTAATAAACTATACCCTACGGATTGAATAATAAGCCCTTTTCATCACCCCCCCCCCCCATATATATCTTAGTATAGCGATGATGTTTAGTCTCAGCCAACGTCCTTAATATTTCCTAATTTACATATATAATATTATATTATCAAGTGACAAATTTTTCGGGCACAAAAAAAGTCTCGTGCGGGCAAACATGAAAAAAAAAACAAAACGTTTGACCAATTACAAAATAATACGTTAGTAATAATAATATAAGGAAAATAATATATATTATATTGACAATGACTCGTGTCTTTTATAACACACATATAGTCGCGACTTGCAGTTAAAAATGGCTTCCCCTCCAAATGGCACATACACCATTATGCGGTTTTCAAAAGACTGCACGTGTACGTCCCCCGCCCGCTTCACCCATTCACTAGAATATAATTTGGCAAGCAGCTTTTGAATATATGTTTTACTGCCACGTTAAGTTTTGTCATCCATGATAAACTTGTGTCAAAACTTCATATAGGTATGTAGAAACCTACGAGATCGGTATCAACCCACCGCCACTTTTTAATTGCTAAAATGCATTAAATTGTCAATGTGTTCAACAGTGGTTCCAGAAATTATATCAGTTTAGTAGCAATTTAAATATTATAATTTAATGATGAGCAAATTTTTTGAAATATTACTCGAAATACGAGAAAGAAAGATTTTTTTATAATATAGGTACACCAATTTATATTGATATAACAAGGAAAACTAGGAATAGATAATATTATGATCATATACTAACCTATATACACACATTAAACCAAAATTGATCTGTAATAGTAATACTAAAGACCCATAAACAAACTTTATCGTTGATTGTTACACTTTGGTTTCTATAGAATGTAATCCATTCAAGTGTCTACACTCATTATTTTAAAAATATTATTTTTATATTTTATGAATCAATGCAAAATAGAATTTTTACGAATTTTTTTTATCTATTTTTATCTATTTTTGATAATTATATTTTTATAAAATACCAACATCTTGTGTAGTACCTACCTATAGTGCCACCTGTTCACCGTTTAAATAAACTCAAAACACTTATAACTAAATTAACTAGTAGATCAAAATTAAATTGTTATGTATCAAAAAACTCCAAAAATATTATGCTTCAGAATATGAAATTAAAAATATAGTTAAGAAATGACATAAAATTTTGTAAAAATATAGGTACATCAAAACAGTTGAATGTTAAAAATAATTATTGTAGACACTTTAATGAATCATATTTCATATTGTACAATGCACATACAAATGTTTAGGCATATTCATTTAGGATATAGGTATTAAATATTTTTGATACCAGTGAAAATATATGTACAATATAAATTATTATTAATCATTGATACTTACAATATAGGGATCAAGCCAACTATTAATCATCATTTTATTTATTTACATTATTACAAAATGTCACATTTTAAATACAAAATATATTTGTTAATAATAATACCGACCCTTATTTTCATGTCAAGCAAAAATTTGTAAAATCAAATATATTAATAGACTTACTTTGCAAATAATTACTTTGTGTCTTTGGTTTTTAAGTAAATTCTAGAAAAAATTATTCAAAAATATAAACACATTTTAATCAGCATTTTACAAATTGAACTTTGAGAAACGAATACAATATATTTTGTTTGCATGCAAAACATTTTTTTTTTCAAATAAAATAAATGTAGGTATCTAAATGCCTAGATTGATATTAGATTTTAGCTATTTCACCAGTGTTTTAATTTAGGAGAGACAATATAGGAACATTACTTTAAAAATCATTTCAGACACATCTTATTGTAGCGATAATTAAAGTCGAAACTACTTTATTAACAAGTAGGATAGTGTTATGGTCAAAAACAAATTTTTATTTCATCAATTTTCTATTTTTAAATAAATTATCATATTATATAGGTAGTATAATTTATAGAGCATGTGAATAAAAATAAACATGTACCATTTATAGCATTTATTACAAAATAAATACCTATATTAAAATTATGAATTTAAATAATTCTTTAATAACACACTTTGGTCCAAAAATAAATAAAATAAATACTGAGAATCAGGACAATCGAGATTCTTCCAACATGTATAAGTACAGATGCAAGTCAAGACATCTAGTGACCTAGGAATCAGGTGTTATGATGTTATCTGAGTACATAAGCCCATTCAGGCCCACCTTACAACTGTTAAATTTATTTGTCGCAATATTACAATTAAATTAAAAATGTCCCAATAATTAAGAATATTATGTAATTTTTACGGTTTTAATTAAATTAAATATAATATCAAATTGCATAAAACAAAATGTTTATGTACAAATAATTTAAGACGTTTGGTACTTATTATTCTTAGAAATGTAATATTGAAGTATTTATAACAATTTATGGGGTCTGGATAATTTTCAGAGGAGTCATTTTAGAAAATGTATTCCTATCTAGTTGTTTAAACTATATTTAAATACTGTAATTTATACAATAAATAATTAATTACTAGTTTATTTATAAGCTGTATTTTTAGAATGTCCAGACAGACTATGTTATTCCAAAATAAAAAAGTTTTTTAAACAAGGTATATATAAGTTATATGTACTTTATTTATCCGTTTCTATGTTTAAAACATTATTTTGTATTTTTTTTGTGAAGTTGATTATTGTTGAAAATATTCTATTTTTACATTATAGTTTTTATACAGACTTTACAGTTTTATGAAAAAGGCATAGCAAAGGCCAGAGAAAGTACCAGCTATATTTTAAAAGGAAAAAATACATTTGAAAGAAATATTTATAATTTGTAAAAAAGCTGGTCAACATTTTTAGTCAACATTCAGGATTGACACCATTGTGTCTTTTGAAGTGACTAGTATCACTTTGACAAAACTTTTGTCCTATGTAACTTTTAAAATCCAAATTGATACGTAGATTAACTGTGTGATTTTGAAACTAAATTTAGTTAAAATTTGTAAAATAGTATTAGGTACCATAGTACAAAATATACTTTTCTACAATGTAGTTTTGATGACATGTACAATTATACAGTTTTAAGATTCGGTGTTAATCTAATCCATTTGTTCTGATAGGTCACCTAAACAAATAGTAGTTGTGCACATGTATTATATAACTGATACAATGGTTTACTATAGTATGTGCAGATTATTTTTTTGTGAAAAGACATGCAAACATTGAATTTTGATCAATATTCAGTTTATATGTATTAGATAGAACTTAGAATGCACAAATTATAAACAAAACATAACAGATCTAGTTGGTCATTGAAATCGAATAAATGTAGAAGTACTTATTATGTATAGGAATATAAATTGTATACGACACATACATTTATGAAACAATATAAGGTTGATTTAAATATAAACACGCTAACTGTACATAACAAATAATTTGTTACTTAACTGGAAAAGAATTATTACCATCAATACCTAAATAAAAATATATGTCAAACAAAATATTAAGAACATTTTCAAAACGCAAAAATATTCTGTACATTTTGTAAAAAATTTCACGCGTGTGCGTTGTATTAGTAATCATTAATTTTGTATAAACACAAAAACAAACAATGAAATTAAAACAGTTTAACAAAGAAGTTTTTACATTTTTAAGAGTCAAGAATGTACCGTAATACTGACACATTTTTGTTTATTATAAGTATCATTGATTATAAAATGTGATTTAATTTACACATTAAAGTGTAAACATAAAGTTTCAAACAAACAAGATTTAGTATTGGGATTAAAAAAAAATAAAAACACTTGATCTTCACTTGTATGCAATGTTAAACTCTTATTGTATGCTATTTTTTTTTGTTTTTGTTTAAATAACTGACCTGAGGCTTGGGACGATGTGTATTAACAGCCTCGATGGGAAAGTTGATTTGCTCCATTTTACAACCGTACGCCACAGGTGTGAGTTTTATCAACGAGTGCAAGGGAACTTCTAAGTACGGTAACTCTTCTATAAAATAAAAAATATATAAACTATTAACTGGTCATCTATTCACATTATATGGTTAGTCATAAAGAAATTAATAGCAAAAAAATAGCTAAAAGTATAGAATAATCTATGAACACAAACAACAACTGTTGACTTATTTAAAAATATATCACAACAATGGAAGTAAAGAATAAAATTTCAGCGACCAACCTGAATTTTTGTCCAAGAAATATGCCAGCAGACACCGGAACACTGCCTGATGGCTGACCACCAAAACGTTTCCCTGTCTCTCCAGCTCCATAATCACTGGTTCCAGTCGAGCAACCAGGTCTTCGTACGATTCACCTCTCGGATATCGGTACGCAAACTTGTCCTTGTCACGGGCTGCAAACTGCTCAGGATACTCGCGTTTGATCATCGCGTACGTTTTACCGTCACACACACCCTAAAAAATTTTAATTTAAAAAATAAATGTTCAAACATTCACCTATTGGAATTATAGGCGTCACATATAATGGGTCACACATTGATTGTGACTACTAAATCATATTCATTATTTATATAAGTATTGTGTTTCTTACGGCGTCAATTTCGTTCAACGATTTCCATCGTTCCTGTGGAGCTTGAACACCGCTCGCAGTCTGAATGGTCCTGTAGTGCCATGACGTCCACACCCGAAGGTTTTTGATATTCTGTTCGTTTATATAGTTGGCCAATGCGATGGCATACTTGACACCGTTGGGTGAGAGTTGGGAATCTCCACCAATTTTTCCTTCCTTGTTCCATTCGCTCTCGCCGTGCTGCAAAAAATGTAGTCGTTGACATCAAATGTATAATATATTAATAAAATTTCTATTATTTCTATTATTTCGCCTTGTAGGAATGCAGGGCAGTAAATATATGCAAATTCGACAAAAATAAATACAGTTTTCAAATGGAGTATCTCAGATTTTTAAATTACAAGAGAAAAAACTAATATTTTTGAGATAAAATATGCACAGTATATTGTGTATTGGCGCACTCACTCTGGTAAGATAAATGGTTCTCGGAATGATATGAATGTTCATCAGATAGTAAACGATGCGCGCCTGTATGTGACCTTCGTGCTTGCGCACCAACACTTTTTCTCCAGTATTGAATATCTTCATGAAGCTCAACTCAGACTCAGTTACCTCGTCCAGGGGTTCATACCGTTCCTGATAATGCTCTATCCGCTGTAAAAAGTCCCTGAGTGCCACGTCAGCACCCATGCTCTGGTAGTCCGGGCTGTTAATCTTCACTTCCTACGCAATAAATCGATATAATAGATAGGTATATACTATATTATATATATTATAATTTATAACTAATCGATAGTACACGCATTTATTATATATATATATTTTCAACTCAATTGAAAACCGGGTCAATGACCTAATCTTTAAAAAAATGGGTTACGAATCAAAAGAGGATGGAGACCACAACTGCGTTAAATATATTATATACTATCAACATATGATATATAATATACACAGGGCAATTATCCTATTTGGTATTATAATATACTATTAACTTTACCATTATATTCTGTTCGATTATTTTTGGGTCATCACACACAGATTCGACGAAAAATAACTTGAACCCTCGTTTTTTCACAACGATTTCCAATATCAATTGTCGACGCTCAATGGTCGAGTTCGTGGCATCAAACACCTACAAACCGGAGTTATATTATTATTATATAATTCAATTTCATTCAATGGTACATAAATTATATATTTTAAAAACATAGTGATTCTCTCAAACAGTATTAACGTTTATAAAAATATTTTTTTTTAACGAATTTTGAGTCATGGTATTAGATTTTTTAAAAAATCAATATTTTACGATTTCATTTTTTTATGAAAATTAAAACCATACATTTTTGCTAACATATTCCACGAAGCACAGTGTTTATATGAACCAATGTACAAAAATCGAATTAATAACGATTAGTTAATAAGTTATATCTAACTTAGTGATAAGTATTTGAAGTGAAAGACGAAGAAATATATCCAAAAACGTTCATACTTTTTAAGAAAAATGCCTAAAAAATAATCACTGTTTAGTTATTATGCTTTATGATGTAGGTACTTACAGCGACTTCGCCGCCGTTGTCCAGCCACGTGCAGACATCGTCCAGCGCGTCGATGGCGCATTGCGTTCGAATTGCCATCGCTTCAACGTTGTCGGGACGGAAGAACTCGTGGCACTTATACGCAGTGGTGGCATGACGCCGGTATTCTCCAAGGTTGAAAACTGAAATATTTTTCAAGTTCTCATAATACGACCGTTATAACTTATTAGCTAACACTCAAAACCAGATGCATCTTGTACCTATATGGCTATGCTAAACATAAATATTGTTATTTTCTCTCTATATTCACCTTTAGTGTTAATACCAATCCAGTTTAGGTACCGGGAAAGTTTTTTCGAAATGTAAGTTTTCCCTCGCGCTGGCAGTCCGACCATGGCGATAACATGCGGCGTGTTAACATAGTTTAGACGTTCACCTAGAAAATTCGAATGGAAATAAGTATACGTATTTCAATATTTTATACGCGAAAATTTGGTCACAATTTCCTTTATTAGCATGATCCGTCAACGGCTAACTTGCAGA
Source organism: Acyrthosiphon pisum (assembly GCF_005508785.2). NCBI lineage: Eukaryota > Metazoa > Arthropoda > Insecta > Hemiptera > Aphididae > Acyrthosiphon > Acyrthosiphon pisum. The sequence continues at coordinate 25,884,862 of NC_042496.1, forward strand.
GTCATATATATAAATAATTTAGACGAGTATAATTTTATTATACATGTGTATAATAGATATTATATAATATACCTAACAATATATTATACATGTGTTATATTATATTAATACCAAATTTATCCATTTATAAGTGTCTAAACTCATTATTTCAAAAGGTTTTAAGTTTTTTGAAAATATTCTTTTTATATAATTTGATGTCATTTTAAAACAAAATTTCTGAAAAAAAATAAATATTTTTTATCGTTATGGTTTTATTTTTATTATACATTTTGAAAATTGTGTACTTAAGATGAATAGTAAAATACCTTCGTAATGGTAAAATATTTGAAATCCTTATTAATAATATTTTTGAATTTTAACAAATAATAAAGTTATATCTCAATTTCGTTCAAATTTGAACATAAAATGTTCTGTAAAATGTCTGAAGTAAAAAAAATATTGTGCATAGGTAGGTACATATGTATTTTTGACATTTTTAGGTTTCTGTAGGAACCTATTGTATTTAAATTTTAATTCTTGCATATCTAAAGGTATACAAATTGAACTTTAAGTAGGTAATAGTGGAATATTTCAAGTTTCTATGATTAATATTTATTGAAAAATAACAAAAATCGTTATTATATGCAATATATACAATATACACATAGGCGCAAATAGCGTTTGAGATTTGGGGGG
>NC_042496.1:25885586-25892715 GCF_005508785.2 Acyrthosiphon pisum
CAATGATATATGAATAAGGAAAAAAAAATTTTATTATTTAAGATTTAAGTATAATATTATTTTTTTCATTGACCTTTGTTTCTTCACAAATCTTATAAATGCAACTAATGTTCGTACTTTAAAAAGTAAGAAAAATATGTATTTTTTAAATACCTACATATATTTATTTATTTGTCAGTATTTTTATATTGGAATTTAGAACCCCCCCCTATTTGCGCCTATGAATATACATGTATTCATGTTTAAATACAATGTTGTCAAAATTAGAACTTCGTTCACACGAAAAAATGTAAGCGTAAGTGTTACGCTGCACTTTATTTTTAATTTCCAGCAAATTTCAAATGTCTATACATTTTTAATACCTAACACAAAAACCGCCATCATAATGTTATGAAAATTATTTCATATTTATAAAATAATAAGGTATAAAAAATTTTCATATAAATAACTATATAAACATCTTGCATATTATAGGAACAAAATTGTATTACATGTTCTAGGTTCTTGACCGAAAATAAAACATACTCGCCTAAATCTTAAATAAAAACTATATCATTACCCACTAACGTTAATATAATAACATAAAAATAAATTATTGGATTTATTCGTGTCCAATTAAATTATAGAGGGTACACAAATGTCAATAAACTATGGCAGTTGTAATTATACGCATGTACATACAAAAAAAATATTACTAATTTTGAGTGTATCAGTATAATTTGTATTTATGTAATATCTCTAGTGACCACATATTACCATATTACATAAATACATAATATTATAATATTGTATATGTGCGTATTATACAATTAGGCGATAAGCCATTTAGTAAAATGCGTAATTAAATAAAACAAACTATTATTTCCTTTGAATAAATTAGACATCTCAGTTATTCAAATAACACATTTTGTTGAGTTGCGTTATTGTAAACTTGTTTATTAGTTATTACAAAGGGGATTCGATACCGTGATTTTCTGTTTTCCTCTAACACGCGCGTGACATAGTATTTTAGACGTGTTTTTCGCCAAACATACCAATTGACCTAATAAAGCGATAAAAATTCTGAAAACAGATTTGAATTCATCATCAAGTCTACTTGAAATCGACTTCCTCACATTTTTGATATTATCTCTCAAATTCCAGAAAAAGTCATGTAAAAAAAGAATATTTGAACATTTTTGTATTTCAATTTTTTGAGAAGCTAAAATCAAAAAATCAAAAATGTAGGAAAGTTGATTTCAAATAGACTTGATGACAAATTCAAATCTGTTTTCAGAATTCTTATCACTTCATTAGATCAATTGGTACGTTTGGCAAAAAATACGTCTAAAAAACTATGTCACGCGTGTGTTAGACGAAAACAAAAAATCACGGTATCGAATCCCCTTAAACGATAAGTACAATTTATTATTTATAAAGTTATTATTATCACTAATATTTTATCATTGATTATAAATACTAGTATTATTATAGTTATATTTAGATTCTTACAAAAATAGTTTAATCATCACAATTAATATTTTACAACTTTTCAATCTATATTTTATAAATTCATTATTTAATAAAACTTCTCCAGAGTATACTCTATTCAAAATAAGACCGTGACCAGGCGGCGACCAGTTTTCGTCTAGCGGCGGTCAGACATATGGCTAGATGCCGTCCCCACTACGGCGACACATCAGGTGCTGCCACGGAACAAAGCCACGCCCATGCGCACAACTCGGCCGCCTGGCCACGGTCTTATTTTGAATAGAGTATATCATAAACATTTTAATATAATATATTAAAAAATAAAAATAATGTTTATGGTTATTACTCATAAGAGTCATAACCGTTTTAAACAAAAATTATACCACGAAAACATTATAATGAGATTACTGATTAGTGAAGAGTAATAAGAAATATCTACACACCACAACCAATGTATTTGACTATAATAGTTATATAGGTACGTATATAGGTACTATAACCAATCCAAAACTAACTATTTTGTAGTGTAGTTACTTCATAATTAGGTATCTACCTTACTAGATACATAATATTATATCATAAAAACCAATAATCGAGATTAATGTACATTAATGAAAATAAAAAATAAAAATAATATACCTATACAATACAATGCCATAAATCATGCATACTGCATAAGTAAATAAAAACGAAATTAGCAGCTTAAAGGCTTTTTCTACTGATTAACAACAATAATACCAAATTACACATAGATAATCAACTTTTTTAGTACAAATAAATCTAATATGTGAATGAAAACATTTTGTAATAATTTATACCTGCACGGACTAGACCGTGGTTTACAGTTTAAGTTGTATTTATCAGCTAAAGAATGAACATTTTAACTCGTCAGAATCACAGTACATCCAATACTACCAACTTGTAATCAAAATAGCCTCAAAAAACTTTTATTTATTGTTAAGTTTAAATTTTAAAAGTTCCTATAATCTACATTATATCTAGTTCCCAGTAGTAGCCAGTTCCCAAAAAATAATAAATATTTTAAAATTAAAAGTTAATTCTATTAAACGCACAAACGAATATGCGGTTTAAAATTATATAGTAGGTACTCAAGAAACCCTATTATTGTTGCTATAATTAAAAATACAAATTTATGTTTAAGCTCAATATTGTCAGAAATAAATACCGCAGTTTTATAATCGTTGTTCATCGTAAACCGTAACCTATATAACGATATAATATTTTCAATTTTAAAATAATCGTAAGTCATGCTATGTTAGGAACGTAAGAATTATCCTTCAGAAAATATCGTATTATATTTTTTATGGTACATAATTTAAACGAATTATACAAACCGATTATGGGCATTGAAGCCGGTGCGTTTTTAGTACAAAAACATGTCTTACAGGAAAAACTCTCAGGCCTGTAGAATAGTCGGATCTTGATAATTTTTTTTTTTATTTAAAAAAAGAGAACATTTTTCAGGTCAGATCAAAGCCCGATTTTCAAAATTATAATCATAGAAGCAAAAATATGCATTTGAATAATGCACAATATTAGTTCTATTTCAAACGTATTTTTCTACCACCATTTAAAGTAAAATAAACATTCTGCCTTTAATCCAACCTGAAAAATGTTCTCTTCTTTTAAGTAAAAAAAAAATTAACAAAATCCTACTATTCTACAAGGCGTGATAGTTTTTCCTGTGAAGTCATTTTCGTTGATAATACCCCTTAAATAAGTATCGAACTGTAGATTAGTAGAAAAGTATTATAATTAAGGTAGGTAACTAAAATATAAAATATAACTTTCAAATTGTATAGAATTTCGGAAAATTGGAAAAATCGGCACCTTAAACACAAAATATATACATTAGTTTATAAATATGTTTTGTTAATAATATTCCAGGATATTGATTCATTGATGTTTCAAAATTCTAAAGAAATGATTATATGTTCAAACTAACAATTGCAGATAGTTTAAATAGTGTTAAATATTATAATTTATTTATGATCCAACATTTCTTTGTCACGTTTCAAACTAACCATGTCAAGGTGAAATAACAATTAACAATGAACATAGGTAAATTTTTGAAAATCAACGAGTTTATTAAAATTAGTTTTTTAAAATCAATATGTATCTTAACAGGTATATTTAATATTTTTGTAAAATGAATCACTTAAACGATACAATATTAATTTATTGTACCTATATAATCATACAATTTTTTTATAAATTAATACTTTTTAAATCAATAGATTTTCATTGTGCGTCTCGTATAATGTATATTTTATTCATTTGTATATAACTAATGTATAATGCATATAATATAATATAGTTGAAAAATTTAAAAACTAACGTTGTACACACTAAAAACTCTTATCGCCATGAGATTAATAAATTAAAGATAAAAACCAAACGATACTAAAGGGTTTATTAATATATTAACGATTTTTATATATTGCTAACCGAAGTGACAATTTAGTCTATTTGAATATACATTGAGTATTAGGTTGATTACATATTTTATAATAGACGATAATAATATTGTCAAGTCCACAGAAGTACCGAATGGTTAAGATACTAGGCGCGGCGACTCCTGATAAGTTTTTTTTTGTACTCAACGAATTCAGTAACTCTATTGAAAATGAGCAAAATAGAAGTGCAGTAATGAAAAAACGTACGTAATAAAAATGTGTTTTCAAAAAACAATCGGCTCGGCGTGAAACACACGTCAAAATACATAAGTGCGGCAGTTACAGAGGTTATTATTTTTAATTTTGTACATGGAACATTCCTAGGACATGGCATGTTGGGAAGAGGGTAACTTTTATACGCAAATGATATGATTACAACTATATAGTATATAAAATATACTACACACATTTATTATATAAGATGAAAACTCGTAGACGAAAACGTAACGGTTATAGTTTTCTCAAGGTCAAAGAGTTTCGTGCGTATGTTTTTGCTTTTTGGCCAACTCACCGATCATTATGAACTCTTGTCGCTCAAAAAGCGACAGCCGCCGGGGGAACATAGTTTTAAGAATGACGTTTCGAACGATAACAACAACGACGACGAAGCGCGACGAGGAGAACGACAGCGAGGACACGACTAGTAAACGCGCGAAAAGATTTATTTTGGAAAACGTACAAATCCGGACGCGGTCAATATATCGACGGTGACGACGATGTCACGTGTGTCTTAAAGGTATTATTATATACGTCGCGATGAGTATTATCATTTATCTCGCAGCGACGACAAGCAGACCCGACCGACCGAACGGCAAACAAATGCCGCAGTCGAATGAACGCTGTAGCATTAATACGGTTGTTGTATGCGTAGTTTAAAGCGAGCGGTGCATGTGTAGGAGAGAATGAAAACCGCACTTACGCGATTATAATAATACTCGATATATATAGGTACCTGCTACTCGTGTGCGTTTGTATGCAGGTACGCATCGGGGTGGATGGAGGTCGAACAAAATCGTTAAGCCGCCGCCGTCGTAGAGCCGCGTCACGTCGTCGTCGAACACACGCGGCGGCGGAGAGTATATAGGTATTCGTTAGAAAAAAAAAAATTGCACCGCGTAACAACCAATAATAATACTAAACATACATGCGCTATTATAGCTATGCTCTATACACTCTATATCTATGCCCGATAGTCGTATTTTCAGCCCATTGTGTGACGCGCTCGTTGCTTGAGGCAGCGTAGCGTCTATAAATAGTAGACGGATAGATTTAACGAGCGCGAGACGGCGGCGGCTAGGCCTGCCAGTCTATTCTCACGAGCGCGTCTCCAGCGAAGTCGCGGCCGCGTCGACCCAATTTCCCCGAACCGGAAGGAACCGGAAAGAGACGCGCGCCAATAATAACGCATCACCGTGCGCCGGCCCGGGTATCAATTATAAATTATCATGGTATCATTGTGGTGACTGTCAATTTTTTTCCGAGGGCCTGAGATTGAAGCAATACGACCTTTTGCAGGGCAATATAAACAACAACAAAAAGAAAAACCAGGGAAGTCGATCTGCAATATAGAAGCTAGTATGTAGGTTCTAGTGTATCTCCTCATTAAGTAAAATTACTGTAATGGATGACATGCTAATTTGAACTCAATTATAATTAATAAAAAATTATTTCTGAGTGGAAATGGCTACGACATCCTACAAGGTTATAAGCAATTTCCAGAAATAAAGGCAACTTGAACTTTAGAAGGAATTCCAGAGAATAGTTTGGAATATCGAAAAATTCACGAGAATCAATTATTATTTATAAATCAATAAATAATCATTAATAAATAATTATTATGATAATATTCATGGCATATTTCAATAAGATATACAAATTGTATTATACAATTAATATTCAATAAGAAGTTAATTTATAAGTAAAAAAGCGGCTAAGTGGATGTCCCTCCGCTGTACAGTAGGTTACAAGTGGGTCATTGTATAATGGATTGTATTAAACTTGAATTCAATGATGTAATATCATTGCATAAGAAAAACGATTCTGAGCGGAGACGGTTTGTCAATCTGGATATTTTATATTGTTATTATATTTTATTATAACCTGTATGTTGAATTAATATTATAATATTATTATTTTTTATTCGTTTCTATGGCGATAAACAAAGCGTTAGAAATTAAAATCTCATTTTTAGCGGTTTTTCGTAATTTTTTGGTGGTTTTTTCCCGTGGCATTAAATAACTATTGATAAAATCGAAAAATGACCTCTCTAAAGTACCATCTTGATCCAATTTGCAAGATAAGTTACTATATGTTGAAATCGTTTATTAATATAAAATATATGATATAAAGTTTAAAATGTAGGTAATAAAACAGAAAAAAGGAAACTATCATCAATAGATTAAGTACTTGAGGCCATACTTCCAGACTAACTCACGGTTACCTGATGTCCCGTGAGGAACCTCCAATATATGGCATGTGGTGTCAAATTTTCCGTCTAACATATTATAATCTCATGTGACAAATCACAAATACCACTAAGCAAGGAACCGAAACAAATTATCCGGTACATTTGTAATTACAACATTGGACATCATAACACTAAAAACAAGTTTGCTTAGATTTGAAGTATGTCATTATCTAAGAAATATGGTGTAGGTCGCACACTAATTATTCTATGAGATACAGGAATTTGAAAATATGCTTGTGACGTCATAGAGCCAAAGTCTGAACGGCGGCGTATGTTTAACGTGTAAAAGTGTCTAGATTAACACTTTCAATGGTTAAAGATAATATTTTTAAACTTTTTTTTATGTACCCTAAAGGTATATTTGTGTTTATAACACTGGCGTGATTATAGTTTTGATATACTTTCTAGTTTTGTTATAAAAGATAAAATATTATAGTAAATTTCGTAAAAATTGGTTTATACGGCAATACAACACAAGTCCTGAACTCAATAATTTTACTAAAATATAACTTGAAAGTTATAATGTATACAATAACAAGATATATTCAATTTTAAATCACACCATACTCAACCATAGTCTTAAGCTCATAAATAAACTTGGGATTAAGAAAAAAGATTCTGAATACTATCGTAAGTTATAAAAATCATTGTGTAAATTAACTACTTTTACACGTAAAACATGGGCGGCTGCTGCCTCGTCGGCTCTATATGACGT
>NC_042496.1:25893059-25895950 GCF_005508785.2 Acyrthosiphon pisum
TAAACATCCGGTTGAGGATTAACATTTACATGTTTTACTATGACTAATATTTATTTGTGCCTGACGATACCCATTGCTTATTATTATAAGAAAATATTTTTTAATAATATAATTTTAACTTAAAATTATCAAGTAACTACTGTTCCAAAAAAAAATTACATCAAAATATGTAGTTACGTATTAATTTTGTATTTCAAGGGACGATGCCGCTGACGTAACGCCCTGGAGATTCCGTGATGTCAACCCTAGTCTGCAGCCTCATTTCTTAGGATATTAATTTATAATTTAAGTATATCATAATAATATTACTATAAGGAGTAATTTTGTTTTAATAAGTAATATGATAGGTTGAACTATTTTTTTTTATTATAATTGGTTATAACTTTAGCCCGTTTAGGTCCGTATTTTATGTTTGGTTAAAATAACCCAAAATAATAGTGCTAAAAATCCGTGCCGTTTACATTTAACTGAGTTTAATCTGTAGAGGTAAATCCAAAAACATTTCATTTTTCACCGGCAATGCTGTGCATCAGATATTCAGATAGCACAGAGGTTCTTAAATATTTGGTGAACACAGATTTTGAATAACTTTTTTACATTAAAATATCTAATGTTATCATATTCAATGTTTTATTACTTATTATATGTTACAAATCACATAATATGTAGGTACATACAAACATATACGTTTATAATTGTTTTGATTATACATAATTTTTCATAAAAATGTAATATTTTATTTTTAGATAGAGCCACCGTGGACAGAGTGTCACGGACCCTCAGGTGGCAGTTTAAGAACTGCTGAGCTATAATATATAATAATAATATGTTACAAAAAATATCAATATCATTTTTAATCAAATCAACAATTTATTATAACTACCTATGTACCAGAAACTATGGACGGACGCAATGGGAATTTAGCTAAAATGTAAACTTAATCTAAATTTATATTTAAAAACCTAAAACCTAACTATGTAAATAAAAATAAGAAGGACGAAAGTACAAAGTATCCAATACCTATACTAAATATTATATTAACAAAAATTATTTTTTGTTGTCAAACTACTCCTTAAAATATATAAGATTCTGCAAAACCACATTCACCAAGTCTATTGTGTAACACATTGTTCTATTATAAGGAAAAATAATAGGTTTTACATTAATACGAAACCATTAGTTATTACTAATTATTAATTAGTCATTAGTCATTACTCATTACAAACGTTGAAAGCTACTTAGTAGGTATCCACCAAATAAAAATAATTGTGATAAAAATTCAAAGATCATTTCTTATAATTATTCAACATTGATATTCTTTCAAGACATATTTTTTCTTCTGAGTTAGTATATTTGGTATGGCATAATAATTATGTTATTTTAAATAACTACGTAAAGTATAATATAGTATGTAAAACTCAAATAATCAATATAATGTCAATATTTTTTAATTATAATTCATATGGTAACTATGGCTATTAGAAGGCTGTTAGTACTTATTAATTTATAGTAAGTACCTATACCGTATATGTACATAACTACATAAATATTTTGATACCACAAATAATTCTGAATAAATAAGTAAATTCTACAACATTCTAATAATTTATTCATTACACATTATGGCTGAAATTCATTAACATTTAATCGTTTAGTACGTGCACCTGTAGATTTTATTTTATTTTAAATAAGTCTTAAATAAATATAAAATATTATAAAATGCTAAAATATCAATAATATTTTCTTAATGTCCTAATGTGTATGTATGGTTATATATGTATTCTGATGATATATTATACATCTTAATAGCTGATAGTAAATTAAATAGATCTTCGCATTGTTAGAATTGCAATATTTAGGTACGCTACTAGATAAAAATGTTATGGTAGTCATACAGCACTAACGGCGGCGTTGCGGTAGATAACATACAAGACAATTACTGAATTACCACTCTACGTTATCCATTGGTATGACAAAATGTATTTAAGAAAGGCTAAACTATTAAATATAATTTTTATAAATAGAAGCTAGATGAAAATATTATGTTAGTGCGTATGAATTTTAAAACGGGCAGCAAGTCAAAAATCTTAGTGTTCGTGAAACATATAGTTTTTTTATCATTTGCTAGAAAAATCGCATGCTGTGCAAAATTCAACGTTTAATTGCGTATATAAGTTTTATTTTTAAATATTAAACAAAAATTAAATTATAAATTAAAATTATTATTCTTAGGTATATTTTACAATTAATATTTTCACCAAAAAAAATAATAAAATCGTTCAAATTATCACTATTGCAAGTTTTAAATTTTAATAGTACAGTTAAGAACTGCATATTACGTATTCAATATTAATACATCAATATTTTATATCTGTCACAATGAACGTGTTTAAAAAACTCATTAGTCATTACTTATATTTATTAACAAGTTTCTAACATTTTCAAACAAGATTTTACTTGCTAGTTGTTGCTAAAAAATAAAATTATGGGTTATTTAGTAATTTTCTCTGGTGTATAGTGATTTAATTAAATTGCTGTAAAAACATATTATGTGAAACTTTGTTACACATTATTAAGCTTTTTGATATGGAAAAAAACAATTTTATTAACAAATAGAAAAAATATTAAAAAGTAGAAAATTTCAAGAGTTTATTAATAGCATAAAAACTAAAAAGATCCAAAGTATTTTGTAAATTATAAATAGGTATATTTATTACAATTTCTTGAAAATACAATATAAAAGTATAGAGGTGGTTCGGCGTGGCGCAGTGGCTGAAATCAATCACGCGACGTAATCGAGAGTAAGCAACGGCCGCTGCCACTAGTTCTCGGGTGGGTGACCACCCTGGCTCGTAGTGCGCAAATAACTTGTCACACATACACGTGTTTCT
>NC_042496.1:25896050-25898111 GCF_005508785.2 Acyrthosiphon pisum
TTTTTATGGATGTCGACAAACAATTTTAGGTAGCTTATAATTTATTGTAGCTAATTTAAAAATATTATTTGTACAGAAACTACAAACTTTTAACATACCTTGTTATCTTGTATCTTATACCACTATGCCATTTTCAAATGCAATGTTTTCAGAAAAAATAACTATCTATCTTATTATAGTTATTAATAATAGTAAAATTAATGTCTTTAATCTAAATGTATCAAAAATATACATACCTACCTATAAACCTAGTTATAGTAATATATAGACTGACAGACCGTGCACCATGGTGTTTTTTTTGTAGACCCCGATCTCACAATATTTTACACATACAGTACACTAGTTACTAGTACAGTGACTAACTCAATGATGATATACACTCGACACCTACCGTACAGCCAGAGTAGTTACCTACTTCCCCCTTTTTTTTTACTTATGACTAGTCGTAATTAAATGTAAAACGGTAAGTTATATAAATAGTAAATAATACAATTTTAAACACATAGGTATATAATTTATAAGTAAGTATAAACTATAAACAATTAAAAATTAAATCAAAATAATAAAAACACATCTATATATGAATCTATGTATTTTTGAAAATTATTATTATAGAACAATATTTGTTATTTTAAGTTCTTATAATTATATACCAAATTTCTTGGGATGATACTGTACTTATGTGTGTATATACAATATACATCATAATATATTTTTACAATTGTGGATGTGTTGGAATTACTAGGTGTTTAGGAATATCATAATATATCGTATACGTGACTTGTCCGCGAATACGAACCAGCGCCAGTATAATATAAAGTAAAACATTCTCTGTAGCCTGTAGGTAGGTACAGACTATAGGATAAAAAATTATTTTGACGAAAAATAAATATAACCATTTATTACGCTCAACACGTTTAATCCTATCCGAATATCCAATTGAAATGCTTGAGCTGCGTTCTATGACGGACTAAAATATATTATAATAGCCAATTTATTGGTATACCTACTAACATGATATTCGTATAGAACCCGTTGGTCATGTGTTTTATTGTTCACGTCGATCGTCTTCGTAAGTCATAATGCATACTGAAATGTATGTACAAAAAATATTTCAAAAAAATACTTTAATATAGGTAAGTATCTAACTAAAGTACTAAACTTACCTTTTATCAAGAATGATTTCAAAAGTCTATTTTTGTACTATATATTTCCAGATTAAATTGATAAATCTGTTTTGAACGTTAATATTCACGCTGGTCAAAACATTCCCAATAACCGAATTGCGTGATCTATTATACGGACTCCGAAGCAGTGCGCGTTTATGTAAATCTCTTCCCACACAAGAATGTGAGCAATGAGCCATCCAACTAAACATATAGGATGAGGCCTATATTTTCCTTAAGTACCTATATACTTTTATTATAGCTATATTACACTATACCGATTATATTCTACTTACAAACCATTTATTTGTAATGCCTTTTATAAAACTAACCGTCTTTGTACTTTCCGTCTTATTCATAACATCAATTTTTTATGAATTCTAACGTTTACAAATAAGGTAATGATGGTTAAAAACATAATTAAAAGTAATAACAAATTTCATCGTAATAGGTTAGGGACTTAGACTTAACAATTTAACACCACCTAACATTTTGAATTAAATATATGAAAGTATAAGTAGCTCGTTAAGGGAACAGTATTATCGATTTGTTATACTTAAAATATTCGTCTTTTAAACGACCATAACTTAACAAATTAACTATTAAATTAAACAAAAATACATTTAGCGGTGGGCCTCTAATCTCTATGATGTCTCTTAATTTTTATTTATCATTAATTATTATACCAGACTTATATTATATTATAATTATGTAATCAATCTTGAAAACGATTGTTTCCACATTATAAAGTTGTTTAAGCAAAAACAATTAATGTATTATATAAGTAGGTACCTCTAATGTAGCGTACTAGTGTCTATAGGTAGTATTTTGTATGTTAGTTTTTTTTTTTTTAATGTTCTCTGCTAAACATTTCTAGCAGGAGTATTTAGAATTT
>NC_042496.1:25898211-25954173 GCF_005508785.2 Acyrthosiphon pisum
TTACAATGTCTCAAATGTCTGGTTAAAGTTAACCGACACTTAACCGGCCCAAAGTCTGCCGGTAAAAAAATCTGTTATCAGTCGGTTAGCGTTAATCGACACTTTACCGGATATTGTAAGAACGGCCCTCAGTCATACCCATCTGCCGGTCACTTAACTGTTTGGGACGCAACATCAGCGCCCTCGTCCTGCACGACCTGCAGCGACGGGTATACTGCAGTGTTGTAATATATTCCTAAATTCCTGATCCACGATCGCCCGTCCGAGTTTTTACGGAGCTGTTCGCGAGAGTGAACTCGCCTGACAAGTCCGCATATATACTACGTGTGTTAACGAACAACAGGTTTATACACCCTGCTGGTCGTCTGCAGAACCTCACTGGTTCATCATATAGTTAAGGACCTGTAGCTGCATGTGGGGAAAAGGAAAAATGTTTTTAACGAGTGATCGGATCGTCTAGGAGTAACGTTAGCCGGAATACCACGCGGTCTAGGTCATCGACGCTGACACCATCAGCAGCATGGAGTTCGCCGCTGGAAAACCGTATCTGGGCCACCTGCAAGCTGCGCAATAAATGTTGGGTCAGCCGGAGCAACGTTTTGGTCGTTCCACACAGACTGCCTCGTGATCTTATTGTATACGGCCATACGGGCAGTCAATGTCGTTGTCCAGCTCTTCGGCCAGCCGGGTCCGTTGCGCGTATTGTGATGTGGACAGGAAACAGCCACACTCGTGATACTCGATCTTGGTTGCTTTTATTTTTGAATTTGAGTGAGTATTGGAGCTCGGCAGATGAGGTGGCCAACGTCGCGGCCTACTAATCGTAGATCACCGATTGCCCCCCCCCCCCCCGCCCACGTGCACCGTGGCCTTGCAGTATATACGGGATTTCAGTGGACGATGTGGCCATTTCGCGTTGCCAGTCCACATCAGACATCAGCAGTAAGATGCCAACGACGGCACGTTCGATCTTCATTACCACACACTATAATAAATAGTTGTTCCTTGTTAGCGCTATCACTAACCAGCCACTATAGTCTATCCTGAAGCTGGCCACTACCGGCGCGGTACCGTTGGCGAGTGGCGACCATCACGAAGAAATATTATTAAAATTGTTATTATTTTGTCATATAACAATTTTATCAATATCTACTTGAAACACCAAACTCAAATTGCTTTTCAAACATTTATACGTTCGTTGATTTATATTACCTAAACTATAGTATATATAATAGTATACCTACATGTTACAGTGATGCAACTTGTGCTAAAATGTCGGGGGGTTCTGTACTACTGTGGCCCCCACCTGATATTAAATGAAAAGCAACCCGTGGGGTTACCCAAACCTCTATATAATATATTCACTTAAAAAGTTAAAAATATTAAAAATTTACAAAAAACAAATATTTATTTACTCAAGTTTCATTTTCCACAGCAATAATATATTCAGTTTGTATAATACAGTGCAATGCATATACTGTACAATGATGTATTATAAACGTACCAATTATAGTGTATAGTGTATACCATAAATATAAATATCATACATGTACAATTACATAGAACTAACTACCTTTGCTACAAATGCTCCTTTAATTTAATCCAAGAGATTAGCTAATGATACCCAAATGTATCTATTTAATTTTAACTTTAATGTGTCTTTTTGTAATTATATTATTAGATATTTTAAGAAATTTGTGTTTTTATTACCTATATATTCATTAACTGTGCTATTATTTTCAACTGTTATTCGATTCTACAGCTTTCTTAAATTCGCCTTATTATTACAGCACGTATGTTTATAACTTGTATTGGGCATTAGCCCGTTCTAGTTAAATATAAATAAATCATGGATCTTTTATCTTTATTTGTACACAAAGTAAATAACTCAAAAACGACTTGTTTGGATTTTGATTATAAATTATGATACGTCATACAGTCAGTTTTTAGAAAAATGATCTGCTAAATATTTTACAATAGAAAAGGGATGTTATTATTTTAAAAAAAGAAGTTTGTATCTGCATAGAACACTCTTTAAGTAGTACATCAATTTTATTATCAAAAGTTTGAAAATAAGGTAAATAAACAAATTTAAAAATTCCAAAAATCAGATTTTGAATAATTGCATTATTTGTTAAAAAAGGTGGGAGCATTCTTGGCGGAATCATCTGTATACAGTGGCGAATAAGGTGCGGGTCTAATGGGCTACAGCCCCCCCCCCCCGTAATTACAGTATTTTTAAATAGAACAACAATATATTTTATTAAGTACTATTATAAGTTATAATATTTCATAGCCTGTTGAAAAATAACAAATATGAATATATTTATAGACACTGTCAAATATATAGGTAGTAGTTAGTAGCCTCTAAGTAATAGATCATTTGCTAGTTTCTATCCACTATAGCCCACCCCAAAAATTATTTCTATATACGCCACTGCCTGGATATAAGATAATATATTTATAATTGTTATTATTTTAATTAAAACTAAAATTAAGCTTTAGAGAGCCATATCCCGTACCTATTTAATAAAGTAGTAAATAAATGTATTTGTGTTTCAACTGACAAAATGTTTAAACAAAAAAGGACTAGGCATACTTACTTAAAGAAATACATTAAAACATTTATTATTATTTAATAAGTATTTAAAAAAAATTAAGTTGATTTTGTAGTTGGTAAAACTGTGTGCTTAAAAATGTTAAAACTATAGTTTAATATACTATTTATATATGAAATAATTTTCCATTAAATTTCTTTTTATATTTTTTTAAAATTCCTATCTTTTTGATAATTTTATCGATCCGTATAATCATCAAAGAATAACACGTAAATTGACGTAAAATATTCACTCTGTCGAGCAACGTGTAGCCATGGTAGGTATAAGTATTAAACAAACATTATGATACACAACTGTATATGGTAACAATCCTATAATTCCTAAAATAATACAACCAATGTGATTACGTGGATAACAATATAGTGTAATATTAATCCACTATATTATACGGATCAATTGACGTAGATACGTTAAGTGGGGCTACCCACCGTGACCAATTTAACTAAAAATTATGTAATGATTTATCAAAATAGTTTTTAGAATTTTCAAATCATTTGCCAGTTTGAAATAACATTTTGATAGCCAGATTTACGCCCCCCCTCACATTCAAGTTAATCAAGCTCCCAAAAGTCCACTTATGTCCAGGCTAAATGTATCTTAAAATCACTAACGAGTTAAAAAAATGCAATGATTTTGGTTTTGCTGTATTGCTTTAACGGTTTTCTGATTTTTACCGATAAATATGTGTATAAAGTATCACGTATCTACATAAAAATCAACAATTGTAATTACCAAGTATATCGATATTTATGACTAGACAATAATTGCGTGATATAAAACATTTGTTCAAAATCAACCCCACCGACAAATAATATAACATTTAACAAAATGTTTGTGGAAAATAATCAATTGAAAATAAAAGCTCTATGATACACATTGTATTTAGGTATAATGTATATACATTTATTATACATTTATTCAAGAACACATGTTGTATTGTTGCCATATTGATATCCCTGTGCTATGGATTAATTACTTTTGTAATTAAATTATGTCAAGGATTTCAAGATTTGTTATTTTTTCTTTCTTTAAATAGAAAACAATAGGATCGGTGTGACTGCTGGACAATATACTCGCGCAGCACCTGCTATCAGGCTAATACTTCAAATCGAACACGGAAAGACAATCGAAATCGGCTTTTGGGGTCACTGAACGTGATGTAATCCAACTTCGGGGTTGACGTATTTATATTATTATCATGATTAAAAACAATAATTACTACACGACCGGAAATTTACATATTGGGCGTAACAATATTACTGTATTGTATTATACATATAGGCCCAACTGCAGCAGATACGTACTATAGTAACACTCCGAGTAAAGTATTGTAATTAGTGATATCTTGAAGCAATATCCGTTGTTTTTAAGAAAAGGCATACAATTATATAATATATAATATATAGTAAAAAATGTATAGTTAGTTACCACTCATAAAATAACAAAATTTAATTTGAGGCTTATTTTTACTATTTAGTAGAGCTGAACCTGGAATGCGTTATATCAATGTTCCTACCTATCCACCTATATGGCGTTTTATCGCACGGAAAAAATGTTTGGTTTATCCAACTTCAATTTTAGGTACATTATCAGTAAATTATAGTTCCCTATAGCATTACAATAATTTTTAGTTTCAGATACTATATTGTTTTCCGTGTACATATTATACCCATAATATGTTTAGTTAGAAGTTATTGTTCTTATCATTAATTGACCAAACGAATATGAATATCTAATAATATTATAATAATATGTAAAATATACATAGGTACCTAATATAATATATTATATATTATTTAATCGTTATTACTTATTTTAATGCCAATATGTTTTTGTTTTATATAGCCATATAGGTGACCGAAATATTATAAGGTCTTTAAAAAATTGACATTAATTGTATTTACAAGAATTATACATATTATTATTAAAGTTATTGGCTATACGGCATGGTCCTCAGACGACCTCAGTCCCCACAACACAAGAATTTTAACTATACCCACTTAAAAAATAGATTATCTTGTGCACGCATTTATCTTTCGCTTTCCTTACTAACCTTTAAGTAATATAGGGATCATGGCTTTAAATGTACTTTCCAATAAGACTTCTTAGTTTGTGATTTTGTAAATAATCGTGGTATTCCTTAGTTAAAATGTTGTAATATTAAATAATTACTGGCCTGTTAAATATTTATAGTATTCTTATACTCGGTATAGACGCTATAGTACCTATACTGATTATAAGGTCCATATTGTGTAAAACAAACAAAAAATAATGCGATAGCAAATTTAAGTTTTTTTTTATTTCAATAACAAAGCGTTGATTAAATAACGTTTGTTTTTTATTAATAAATATTTAAAAGTCATTCGCAAATGACTTGTCCGTGTAATATTATACTCACACAATTTGAAAAAAAAACTTTTTACCGAAGGGCATTTCAGTCATTTGAGTCTAAAATAAATATCCTTGTGCTATAGTACGCTATTTAATTACACTCTTGGGTGAAACATTTTGAAAATTTTTTCTTCGAAACGTGAATTGAATAGGTAGAATTTTTCAGTTCATTATTTATTAATTGTGTCGTCCGACAAGAACACCATCATCCGAAAAATATTACTAAGTGATTACAACATTTTGTTATGGCTTATAACTTATAAGTTATAGTTACATTTTACTGCAGATTTCGAACGATATAACTAACATAATACATTAATATGTCATAATAGTTCAGTTGTGCGAGGATTGGAAGTGTCAATCATTATAGAACACCCCCCCCTCCCCCAATGATTTAAATGACTTCATTAAAAGTGACACTGGATCAGGATTCAGGAGTTTTCCTAGTTGAACCACTGTGTATTTTGCTCATTGGCATATTTATATACTTTTTTACTTTTGTCCTTTAGAAATGGATTCGTGGGTGGCGCGGTGTAGCGTGGTATTTACATTCTGTCACGAAACGTGTTCTGAGTGTAAGCAACGGCTGGTGTCACTAAATACCAGTTCCCGGATGGGTGACTACTCGGTTTTTAGTGACAAATCCTTGCCACACTATGGCACACACACACACACACACACGTGTTCCAATCTAACAGTACCCCCTTCCTCCACCACAAACAGCTAATGGCCATAGTTGCCGGGCTTAAAGATCAATAAAAAAAAAAAAAAATGGATTCGTGATACACAAAGTCGGTAACATGCGAATAAAAATAATTAATAACTACTAGGTACCTAAATACTATTGATATTTGTAAACGCAATTAATGGTTTTGCTTTTGTGTATCGAATCCTAAACCGTTAATATCTTTCTATATGCACAACACTATATAAACATGTCGAAAGATAAAATAACTATAACATCTTATACAGGCTACAGCTATTAGCAATGGTCTAATATAAATTATATAGAATGCATGTTACTCTAATTTTGAATGTATTGATTTACGAACATAATTATTTTTATTTGATACATTTTATACGACAATAAATAATGGATAAGATCAAAAAGAAAATTAATGACTATTATTGATTAATTTTAATTTAGGGTAAACGCTGCAGTTGAAAATAGATTGTATACGATTATAATATGATAGTATAATGTATTAACGCGGTAGATAATATAAATTATATTAATATTTAGCAATTACTGATTACCGATGTTCGGTATTTGGTTGTATCTTTCGTTATCATCGGTATGATTTATTCCTTAGAGCAGTGGCTCCCAATTAGTATGAAGCCATGGACCACTGCTAAAACTTATTGGTCCGGGGACCCCTCTTTTGTAAATACTTACTTTTCAATTTGAATAAATTAACTATGTACCTTTTTCGCAGTAAATTGAGTTTCAACAGTCCAAAAATACCCGGAATTTCAAACGACTACGAATTTATTTAATAATTTCAATAAAATAAAATAAAAATGAAAATCATTACAGTATTACGCTACCGCAGATCCCCTAACACCAACACGCAGACAAATGACAACTTATTGGGAACCAATTACTTAGAGGTACCTATACTAATTACTATACTAGGTACTATAATAGTATAATACAGTGAGGTGTATAAGGATTTTGACTTATGACTATGTTGATACAATAGGTAAATAATATATATAATAATTGAAACATAGTTTTTTAATATACCTCCTTGACAACGTAAAAGTAAAGCAATTTATTGTCAATATCAAATTTTTATATCATGCTTACAGACATAACCATATTTATTAATACAGTTTTACAAATACTAAATATCTCAGAAAGTTTAATAATTTTGTAGATATTTCAATATTATTCTGAATACCAACCTAAACTATTTTTTTGCTATTATATAATCAATTCATAAAATGTGTTAGTCAATATGTATACTCAATAAATATTATCGTAATTCAACATTAAAATCCAAAAAAGAAATTTTTTTTTTTTATGTACATACTTACATGAATTTATTTTTAGATCATACGCCTATAGTCATACAAATTGCAAATAATATAAAAATTAAACTTAATGAAATTAAAATCTTTTTAAATTCTATCTTGGAATAGTATAAATATCTTTAAATTCTAAATACTCCTGCTAGAAATGTTTAGCAGAGAACATAAAAAAAAAAAAAAACTAACATACAAAATACTACCTATAGACACTAGTACGCTACATTAGAGGTACCTACTTATATAATACATTCATTGTTTTTGCTTAAACAACTTTATAATGTGGAAACAATCGTTTTCAAGATTGATTATATAATTATAATATAATATAAGTCTGATATAATAATTAATGATAAATAAAAATTAATAGACATCATAGAGATTAGAGGCCCACCGCTAAATGTATTTTTGTTTAATTTAATAGGTAATTTGTTAAGTTATGGTCGTTCAAAAGACGAATATTTTAAGTATAACAAATCGATAATACTGTTCCCTTAACGAGCTAGTTATACTTTCATATATTTAATTCAAAATGTTAGGTGGTGTTAAATTGTTAAGTCTAAGTCCCTAACCTATTACGATGAAATTTGTTATTACTTTTAATTATGTTTTTAACCATCATTACCTTATTTGTAAACGTTAGAATTCATAAAAAATTGATGTTATGAATAAGACGGAAAGTACAAAGACGGTTAGTTTTATAAAAGGCATTACAAATAAATGGTTTGTAAGTAGAATATAATCGGTATAGTGTAATATAGCTATAATAAAAGTATATAGGTACTTAAGGAAAATATAGGCCTCATCCTATATGTTTAGTTGGATGGCTCATTGCTCACATTCTTGTGTGGGAAGAGATTTACATAAACGCGCACTGCTTCGGAGTCCGTATAATAGATCACGCAATTCGGTTATTGGGAATGTTTTGACCAGCGTGAATATTAACGTTCAAAACAGATTTATCAATTTAATCTGGAAATATATAGTACAAAAATAGACTTTTGAAATCATTCTTGATAAAAGGTAAGTTTAGTACTTTAGTTAGATACTTACCTATATTAAAGTATTTTTTTTGAAATATTTTTTTGTACATACATTTCAGTATGCATTATGACTTACGAAGACGATCGACGTGAACAATAAAACACATGACCAACGGGTTCTATACGAATATCATGTTAGTAGGTATACCAATAAATTGGCTATTATAATATATTTTAGTCCGTCATAGAACGCAGCTCAAGCATTTCAATTGGATATTCGGATAGGATTAAACGTGTTGAGCGTAATAAATGGTTATATTTATTTTTCGTCAAAATAATTTTTTATCCTATAGTCTGTACCTACCTACAGGCTACAGAGAATGTTTTACTTTATATTATACTGGCGCTGGTTCGTATTCGCGGACAAGTCACGTATACGATATATTATGATATTCCTAAACACCTAGTAATTCCAACACATCCACAATTGTAAAAATATATTATGATGTATATTGTATATACACACATAAGTATAGTATCATCCCAAGAAATTTGGTATATAATTATAAGAACTTAAAATAACAAATATTGTTCTATAATAATAATTTTCAAAAATACATAGATTCATATATAGATGTGTTTTTATTATTTTGATTTAATTTTTAATTGTTTATAGTTTATACTTACTTATAAATTATATACCTATGTGTTTAAAATTGTATTATTTACTATTTATATAACTTACCGTTTTACATTTAATTACGACTAGTCATAAGTAAAAAAAAAAGGGGAAGTAGGTAACTACTCTGGCTGTACGGTAGGTGTCGAGTGTATATCATCATTGAGTTAGTCACTGTACTAGTAACTAGTGTACTGTATGTGTAAAATATTGTAAGAGATCGGGGTCTACAAAAAAAAACACCATGGTGCACGGTCTGTCAGTCTATATATTACTATAACTAGGTTTATAGGTAGGTATGTATATTTTTGATACATTTAGATTAAAGACATTAATTTTACTATTATTAATAACTATAATAAGATAGATAGTTATTTTTTCTGAAAACATTGCATTTGAAAATGGCATAGTGGTATAAGATACAAGATAACAAGGTAGGTATGTTAAAAGTTTGTAGTTTCTGTACAAATAATATTTTTAAATTAGATACAATAAATTATAAACTACCTAAAATTGTTTGTCGACATCCATAAAAAAAAAATGAAAAATGTCTAATGTTTCATGTTTATATATTATATACATCTAATAAAGGGTCAAATATTTTTTTAATTTTATAATGCGTACAATATATTAATGTGAATATTTTTAAAAAATTGTTGGTTCCTAAAATAATTCATTTTTAATTAGGTACACAAAAAACGAAATCGGGAAAAATTCTAGTTTTTCCTTAATTTTTTATTTATTTTTCATGATTATATTAAAAACACTGATTTTTTTACTTTTGACTCTCAAAATACCAACGAGATCCAATTTTGTTCAACTTTGACACTCAAAGTTGAAAATGTAAGTATTTCTTCTACTGAAAATCGTGTCTTTGTGCTCAAAAAAAATAACACACATCACTGTAAAATTAATACAGTAGTATCTTAAATACTGAAAAAAATCAAGTTTAATAATACAACAAAAACGAAACTGTATCTATATCAAACAACTGGCCTGCAGGCTGCAGGATGTGATTGCCTCGGCGACACCCTTCAATGGATATTATAAGCACTTTAGATACTATTTATTTTTTATTAAAGCTAATACACGATTTATTGTCATTCATTTGAAACTAGGTCCTAATCTAAACTTTGAAGTATAATTTACTATTAGGATTTATGAAGCAAATTCGATACTTCGATGAATTCGGAGAGGGTCAAAGGAGGGGTGGAGGTTATTTTAAAGATTTACAAGTATTTATTAGTTTAATACTTTTGCCTATATTATCGCCTATCGAGAAACTATGATATTATGAAAATGTTGTAATCAAAATCTTTGCAAGTTTAAACTACCCTCGAACCTAACATTTCTCATTATACTAAACGATATTTTCTCATCCCTATGATATGTACCAACGATTAGGTTACCTTATACATCGGGATATTATATTATCATATCAACGATTGTTTTATTCCAACTTATCCTATCCATAATATTATGTTCGTCAAGTTAATTCAGCTGACAGATTTGGGTTCTGCCGGTTAGAATAAAGCCTTAAGTCGACCATAATAATTCGTTGCTCTTGCGTTCTGCTCCGCAGTATTCGATTGTGGCGACAATAAACGAATGTTATAATATTATTTACCCACGTCCCACAGGCAACAAATTGTAAGCGGGGCACGGTATAATATTGTTATTACGGCGAAGCCGTGTCGTATAGGTCGGTCGACGGGCGGATGTTGGCAACACTGATTTTCCCGCCAAACTGGTAGTGTGTCGCCGCCACCGGTGCCAGTCGCGTTCCTGCATACACCACGGCAGACGACCGGTACCATTATACCATAATATTACCATCATAATAATAATATTATTGTCGTTTTCTCGTACTCCCATCCAGCGATTGGGTACCCAACTTAATAATATATCGTTTATTATAATATTATTATAGAGATTTGTGCTCAAGCTGTGTTATAATATAATTCTTGCGGCCGAGGGTCGAGTGCGCGTATCCGTTTTTCGCCCGTGATTTCCGACCGCAACACCGTGACTTGTTCGCGTATTTTCCGCCGTCTACACCACACACATCGACTCCTTCAAAGTCGTTGGTGGTGCGCGTACTTGCAAGCCAGCCGTTGGTCCTTCAGATGTGCACCGCTGCAGAGTGACAACAACGACGACGACAATGGCGCAAGAACGCAAAAACAGTGGTCAGAACTTGGAGATGCAAGATAAACCTGACGGTGGCGGTTGCCTGTCGGCGACCGACGAAGAACGTGAACCCTGCCTGAAGGCGTCCACCGACCTGTCGCCGGTGACCGACAAGAACAACGGCACCGTAGCCGCACCACCGCCGTCCACGGACAACAACAACGGCACCAGCAACGGAAAGTTTCACGCGTTCGCGGCCGCCACCAGCCTGGAGCAAAAGCTCCGGGACAAGACCGGCTTCTCCAGAACGGGACTGGCCGTGGCCGTGGCCGCAATTCTCCTGTGCGTAGTCCTGTTAATCACGGTGGTCGTGCTCCTCTTCATGTGGCCGTCACCGCCGCGCCACTTCCCCGTCTGTCGGAGGGCTGCCTGTCTCCGAGCTTCGGCCGAGGTGAGTTGTTGAACATCAGTCGTAATATAATATATTATTATTACACTAGTGACTTTAATACTGTCGTGTCTATTGTGCAATGGTTTATAGATCGTAATATACTAATATCTGTGTCCTACTTCGAAGTTTGGGGGTCAACTTTGTCTCCGTGGTAAAAACTAAAAGCTGAAAGAATTATCACCCTTAGTTGGAAGGGATTGACACCGAATCGAAGGTTTAAAAAATTCGCGGGAATAAAACATCTCTTATTTAACGGAATTTTTTTCAGTACCTATTACGTCGTTCTGAGTATAAACGCGCAATTCAGCATCAACCAGTAAGATTTCAGTATAATTTTTATCTTTTAAATCTTTTATTTTATAAAAAAACTAAAAAATGTTTTTAAAAACTCCTGACGAACAGTTTTTTTTCCATCGTGTGGTTGGTATGTGATTTTATACTGTATATAATAACACGGTTTTATGAGTCTTATATTATAGAAGTAATTTTTATTTTAGGTTTGCATTTTTGTCAGGTTCATTGTTTAGTTAGGTATATTATTATTTATTCCTGCACCGGTTGATGGTCGTGTTTCATATTATTTACTGTAAAATGCAAATTTTATGTTAATTTTTCGTGCTGCTTGTGCGACACGGTCGGCCACATTCGGTGTTCTTGACCGAGAACGCTTATAGAGGAAACGTTTTTCCCAATCAAACATCACGTTTGAATTATTTAGCATTTGATGCGTAATAGTGACAACATTAAAAGGTTTTCTCAGAAATACCTAGTTTGGTTCGAACGAGACGATGTTGAATCAAAAGACGATTCGACGATCCTAGAGTGTACACACTATACTGTATAAATATTTCCTATACACGCGATAATAATACGAAATTATCTTTGGACCAGACACCAACGTATATAGGTTCTATACTGGATCACGTGTAGGTACGACCTTTTCGGCGTGCAAAAAGACAATTGTCCGGTGCATTCCAGGAACACGTATGTATTATATTATCCTGTTCGTTATATCGAAACGTTGGAGAACACGTCCGTAAATGGCGTCGACGGTGGCGGTAACAACCCCTCTTGGATCGACACAAAAGACCGCCGCCGCCGCCACAGGACCCGTCAGCATGCTGCACGCTTGCACACGATCGCTGCAGGTATAGAAAAGGGTCGGACGTTGGTTTTTTTTCCATCGTTTCTCCCGTCCTCCGTCGGTTTTATGATCGTCGTAAAAACTACCTTCGGTCTGTCGTCTGTAATGTATTATTGAATGAGAATTTCACACCGACCACGACGTTTATACATAGGTATTATTATGTATATCGTATAAATGTATAATATGCGCTATGTAGTATCCCGCGTATATCGTTGACCCAGTCGAAAATGACTAAAACGGTCGTCGAAAATAATATAATATAACAATATAATATTATCTCATGTATGTTCGAAATTTTATTATCTAAAAATTGATTGATAAAAACACTAAGCGCGTTTCGATTGAATATATTGTTTTCATAAAAAAAAAATGTTTCCTTCGACTTATCCGAGTATAATAATATATTAATATTAGATAGGTATATAAGCTCCAGCGTATAAAACGTTGCACGTACTACGGTTTCCGCTCGATTACGCTTCCGATCGGCCCGAATCCTTACATTGGCGATTCGCACACGTTGTACTTATATCGTTGTTATTCCGGTAATTCGATATCGCGCTTTATGTCCGCACACGCGGTCACTAGAAATGGCTCGCCGCAGGATGTCGTCGTCCAGAAGAATATATTGTACAGCAGGTGTTTATGGATATCGAAGAATTTCGGTCTGTACGATTTATTTGATACACGTCACATTGTACTGAAGTACCCACGCATATCATTATTATATATATTTCTAGTATTCGAAATTTTCCACTCACGTACATTTTCATGGATCAGATGTAACGTGTATAGATATTTCTTCGTTGGTACTTATGCAGACTTCCCGCGCGCATAATATAGGAAATTCACTCGTTTTTGAATTGTATTCTCGGAAAATAACCGTGACGGTATGGTTAGTTTTTATCGGGCAAATCAAATTCTGACATGTCCGCTAATGTAATAGGTACTGCGTTACGTATATAATTGAGTTTAATTTAAGCAATATTATTCAAAACCTGTTGAATAATTTTAGACGATCTGTCAACCTTTTATAGGTAGGTAGGGATATTAACTATACGCGTCTCTACGAACTACGAATAATAAAATATTGTTTTTTATTTTTATTTAGTTGCGCACAAAACATTGTGTATCGTACGCGGACATCGCAAGCACGTTCGTTTATTATTACATATTGATACCATTGAAAACTCTTAAAAGGGGTTCTTTTTGTTTTGTTCCGTTGGTTAACATTCTTCCTGGCATTACATTATGCAGGAATTTTGCATATTTTTTTCTAAAACTATAACTCGATATAATATATTACTTATATTGCTATATTCACTGCACAAGTCGGAAACAACGACGTATACGTAAAGTATACACTATATAATATTATTATATAGATTGTAATTTGTAGGTATTGTATTACCGCTCAATGCTCATGCACTAAAATACATACCTACATAATATTATACAATATTTTTTGGATACGCGTGTGTGTAATTGAGGAGCACGCACATTTTAATGTCATTATTACAGACGTTTGATGTATTCCGTTTGTTGTATTTAAATGTTTTATAGGTCGTTCGTATAGTCGACGACAGATGTAATGAACGAATAAAATTGTCATTGGTATAATCGGCAGACGCTTCGAATCAAAGACTGCACGTGTTCGTTGTCTGTAGAGTGTAGACTGTATATATTATACATTTACATACTTGATGTGTTTGTGTTTTACGGGTTGTTGCAACGGTAATATTTTATTTAAACTCTTATATGCGTATCCGTGCTACGTTTACAAAGCTTTGAATTCACAGTTGATAACTTCCAATTCTGCGTAGGTTTATAAACTAATATTTATCATTTCGTAGGTAGCTCGTCTAATTATCGATTATAGCCCCGAAGCGATTTTTGGTGTCTTGCACCAACAGCGGTTGGTTGAATAATATTTCTGGGAGATACCATCATCTTTAATGGAAATAACGTACCTACGCCCACCGGCTAAGGTGTGGACTGTGGACATCGCGCGCACTGTAGACTGTAATATAGGGACTTCGCGTTGTTCGCATACGAAAAAATAAAAATGTATGCAAGTAGTAGGTATGTGATAGTACTCCTTTAAATATAGAAAAAATACGATTATTTAAATAAATTACAACACACCTCTAAAGCGATTCCACTGTGTTTAATAATCTATATTATCATAACAGTATTCAGTAGGTAATTATTAGGTTGGTATTCATTATTATTACTTATTTATTATATTATTAAATAATATTACTTACCTAGTAATAATTATTGGTAGGTATAGCGAGCGTATACATGCTTAATTAAACTCAGCACGAAATAAAAAAAGGTATTTTTATGAGTTTCTTTTAATTTACATTTAAACGTGGACTGCATTGACTGTTTTATTAAAAATATCTCACGCCGTCGCCCGTGGCCCGTCGATATCTTTTCGGTCGGATGTGAAAAATGTTAAAATATTTTTTTTTCTAGAATAACTATCAAAATAATCTGCAATTAAACCGTCAACAATATAACCATATATTAATATTAATCTATTCTGTCATATCACCAACTGTACATGTTGTAAAAACTAAAAATCTCGTACAATTATCTTTCATATTATATTATAATATAAATATTTAAATCTATTACTTTAGACGAATCAAAATTCGTCACGAGTAATAATATTACTGTTCATTAGCATGCAATGAAGAGTACTTACCTATTATAGATAATGGTTAGGTATATCACAATTATTTTAACGCTGAGACGACATATTCTAAAGTATAACACTATAATCATCACTAAGATATTTTCAAAAGTATGCGGGGCTAGCCATAAGTCATACCGTTTCGACAATCGCTTTTTTGTCGCCAACACGGTAATCTTGCGATAAATACAAATTCGAAACAAGCCATCTCACATGTCAAACAAAACCCCTATCTAAATACACTTAATAATATAAAAAAATCTAATATGATATATTATGACGTGTGTATTTAATATAATTTATTGATAATATAATGCATGATCAGACAACTCTATTGTGTGGTATTGTATCACATTTTTGTCGATCAATAAAAAACAAAATCATTTAACGTACATCGGTTTATGAAGTGTGCAGTCTGCGGGAGTGCGGGACAGTAATAATTGTTATTATTTATTAATTTCGATCGATGTCTCGCTAAAAACCCGTATACGGTTTCCAATATTATGTCGACGTAAAATACAATAAATTACTATAAAATAAGAATAGCTACAGATTGCTGGTCGTTAAATGTCGTGTACGTGTTTTTCTATATTTTTACAACCGGATCAAAAACAATAAATCAGAGCGTTGTCCGAATTTTATCGTATTTTGAATTTTCAAAGATTTTACATAATTTCCTCTGCTCTCGTGTCTCCTTTGATATAATATACGTTATCGAGATTCAGGATAGTTGGTTTCCGCTAAAAATACCGTATGCGGACAATTATTGCCCCCTTCGTAATACAGAAATTTAGTCACTTACAATTTTTTTTACTAATTAACATAAGATGAATTTATACAGGAGAACTATCCGGTATCTACAGTATATAGTCAAAATTAATTATTATAGGATGAATAATTGGCAATAAATAACATGTTATTTATCAATGGAAATTTATTTATTGATCGAGATAATAAGATATTTGAAAATTAACTCTGAAAAGTGTAGTCAGTGCAGTATCTTCCCCTAAAGAATGAAGATCATAGAATAATTCAAAACAATTTTCTACAAATAAATAGTCGTATAAGTTGTAATTTAAACTCTTTCAAAATTCATATTATCTTATCGGTTATCCTATTAAAAATGCGTCTCATCTGCTGGTGCACCGTGTTTGATAGTGACACTAAGCTATATCTTAATTTACATTTGTTTAATGTATTATGCTGCTGCTGTTGCAAAAAAAATTTCCAGTAAAATGTATCACAGAAAAAAAAGTATCTGAAGATTAATATTGTCCGTAAAATGTCATAGAATGATGACTGGGGTCTGGGGCCAATTATCCGTTTACCAAGTTGTCGTACTCTGTACACACTGAGACGTCTATGTATGATATTATATTATAACACCATTAAAATGTATAATATACATTTTATATACCCTTGTAATAGTTACACGGTGTGTGAACTTACATGGGCTCTGTCAGTCGTGTTCGGTTACCACGGTTATTGTTCTGCGTGCATCACGATGAATAGGTATAATATCGTCGCCGACGTACGGAGAAATATATTTCATATTATTATCTCGTTTCGTTAACCGGAACCCAAAACTGACTAAACACACACTCGACTGTATATATAGTACAGCTATATGTGCACGTCTGTGCTGACTGCTTTTATAACACTATTGTTTTTTTTTCATCTTGTAACCAAGCGTGAGAAGGCACTAAGGCAAGAGAGAAAAAACTCACAATCATCTGGTTGCGTGTTTAATCTACTTGCTGCGTGAATAAGGGTTTTCTCGTGAAAAAAGTACTATCAACTTTTAAAAGTGTCGACGACGCTTATACAGTGTGATGTTGTATACGGAGGTCGATTCGTCATACCCGAGAAGCGAGTCATTGTTGATTTCGGTACAACTATTCGTCGTGTCGTCAACACGATTTTAATTCATTATTTTCGATATCGTACGATAAGTAGTCCTAACGACAAACTGCCGATCACAATATTATAATTATTATAACCACCAAAAAAAAAAATTCGAAGGAACGAGTCGATTTTTAAATTCTATGTCATTACCAGGTGTGATTTTTAATAAACCTCTTAATATTTTCCTCGATACTGGTTTTTAACAAAAACGCTGCTTTGAAAAGCGCCTAAATATACTGATAATTTGATCCGTTATTGAATGAAATGTCTACTGTTCTGATTTGAAAATAGCGTAGTGTTTTTTTTTTCGTTATTGTTTTATTGTTTTTGTTCTCCGTCCGTATATCGTGATGGTGTTTCCGTCTGCTGCTAGTTTTGCATTTCTTGCTCGATATTACTCCATCATTCCATCTTGGGGCTGTGCTATATATATATTTATCTCGTCACGCGATCGACCGCGATCCTGTATATTATCATATTATAATATGCTTTACATGTTCACGTGTAACAAAATTTGTCCTTGGATGGTCTCTTATTCCTTTTTATCCTGCTCTATCCTTGACTCTGTATATTTACTATATACCTATATGCTTCTTGAGAAAAATAATTTGACACGGAGGTACATTGAGTACAGGCTGTGTAACACAGAATTTTTCCTGAAAACCTGGTCAGGACTCGAGTAAGGACATAATTAAAAATACTCTATACGTAGAGGAAATAATCAAACTAAAAATTATTACCAACGGAAGCAAAATAAAACGGTTGGTCGGTTACGGTGTACGCTCCTTGCAGTATACAAAAAAAAAATACAACGGGTTTAGTGATGAATCACGATATAGTAATTATAATAATACCTATAATGTGTAGGTATGTACTACTCGTACTGTATACACATTTAAAAACATTAAAAACACGTTTCTGTCAATAATACGTAGATTAGGAAGAAAAACCGTTCTAAGTGAAAAACGATGGGTTGGAGGGTTGACTATTATGTCATGTATGCCTAGAAAATATATTGAGTATCAATACCTTATACCGCCCAAGTTTTCAGATCAAAATTATTAGAATTATTGTAAAACGACTTGTTTTCGGAATGTTGTAAATTGTAATCACGCTACAATTAACAACAATTACGTGGCGATAATAAATAAATAAAATCATTACTTTATTAAATAATTATAATATAGGTATGTTATATCTATGAATCTGTAATAAAGGTTCGGCGTCTACAATTAAAATATTCCAACGAAATAAAATGGCGAAAACCGCTTAGATAATCGGTCCTGTTTTTGCTTTATTCAATATCGCGTGTAAAACCAGCTATCTATATAAATTATATATACCTATATAGATTAATCTACTATATAGGTAGGTACCTAAAAAATATATAATAATTATCGGTCTGGTAGATTTTTTTGCACACTTTGACGTTTATCAACGGTATACGCAGTCTTCTCGTAGTTTAAAATTCTAAATAGGTATACCGTCATCTATATCGTTACCAAGGTCGAGAGATTCAAGAGTATAATATAATATGGTATTACACAGGTCTATACAGGCCAAAATTAATTTTAGGATCGGCCCAGCCAATTTTGATTTGTTATCAGCCCGGTACTGGTTTTTTTTTTTAACCCAATAATGAAGTAATCCATAATATTATAACTTAATTCGAATCTACCTAGTATTTTAAAATGCATTTTTTTTATTAAAAATTCTGACAAATTTACATTACATTGTATAATGGTAAGAAAATTTTAAATGTTTTGAATAAATAATACAAAATTAACTTAGGCCTAGGTTTGAATACGGTCAGTGCTAGGTTTGCCCTTGGCCTGTCTTTTTAGTAGGTATTTATACGGACATAATATTAATTATTATATATTAAATAATATGCATCATATATAAAAGGTACAGTATTCTTGATATATATTATACGATAATTAAGTTTACGTAACATCGTAACCAAATTTTTATTGTTTTATTAAGCCACATCTAAATAATATTGTACAACAGAGATGAGTATATTATAGTATATATCATGTATTTTTAGACGATCGATGAAAACGAGAATAACACGTGGCTACAGTTTTCTCTAGTGGCGTCTCCCCTGCTAGCACCGTCTCCCTTGGTCACCGCTTGCGGTATAATATTAAACAGCACGTGGCCATCTTCACCGAAACTCCATACCTCGAAATTACTGTGTTCTCGAAATCCGTACATTACATGCGTGATGCAGCAGTAGGAGTAGTATTATAGTATAGGTAGTATTATATTATGTAGAACAATTTTTACTATGATACCTTTATCTGCCGCTTTCCGTCTTCCTCGAATTGGTTGGTTGCCTGCATGTGCCTCTCCGTCCTCCGGCCTCCGTGGTTCTGGAGAGGTCCAAAAGAAAACGGGTAAGAAGAGAATAAAAGATTTTTGTGCTGCCGTTAACCTCACACTCATGTTAATAATAATACATAATACATTATCGTACCGAGTGCATGTACCACATAATATTATATACCTATATATAATATTTATAGCCATATAGGAACGTATACACGTGGCGATCTGCGGCCCACGTAATTTGCTTGAACAAGTACTTTGACGGGTTGGTGCATCCTAATAATGTGTAGGTACACGAATTTGTTCCGTCACGGGAATAATAATAATATTATGTTTATATAGGTATTTACACGCTTTAAACGTTCGTTCAAAGAATATCGTAACCAAACCCATAATCTTTCGATTTTTGATATCGATACAAACGGTTTTTTTTGTTTTTATCGGTGCCTATAGAGACCCTCTTATCAGAAACCCGGCGCGGCATAATGATATACTCTTGCACATTATTGTGTATAATATATCATCATTTTATTCAAACATTGTCATCACTGTGACACCTGTCCGAACGATCGCCCAGAGTGGTTCAAAAACAATAACTTACAAGTTGTCTAAGATTTGAAAATGAAATAAAAAATTCAATTGATTTGAACCGACAAGATGCTATTAGATGCTCCGTTCCGATTTCCGTCAAAGTACGTACGTTGTGTTTTTTGTAGTCGATTTTCCCGATTTTCCCAATATACACGTCATATGGAAATTGTTATCATAAAATACTAGGTTTTTCGATTCTAAATGTGGATTTGTTGATATAATGTTTGAGCAACACCATGCTCTGCAGTGTTATGCGTCAGTACTCAGTTGTAGTCGAGGTTGTATTGTTTGAACGTGATTTTCCAAAACTGGCACGGTTTTCGTTGTTAGTTTTGCTATATTTATTTGTGGATGTTTAATTTAATATTCATATGGTATAATACGCAATATGCGTGTATAATAGTATATATTATACTACGTTTTTGTTTTTATGTGTACTTAAGTTTTTATATGCTCCAATGTTTATTTTAAACGTTAGTCCTATAGAAGCTACAACTGGATCCATATTTCATTGAAACCATGAAAAATTTAACAAAACTGTAGTTTATGACAGATTTTGTGTTTTGAGATTTTTATAATATTTTTTTTGAGTGGCTTATATAAAACTTGATTTTTCGTGTACCTATTCAAATTAAAAAAATAATAATATAATTAACCGAAATCATTTATTATACATTTCATAATATGTACAATGTACACTGTAATAATTTACTTACAATTTACATAGTGATAAAAGCAACAAAATATATATATATATATAAATATAAAACTCGATCGAATTATTAGTGGCCATAAAACGTGTCTAGGGCAAAGACCTAAACTGTTGACCGCGGGCATAACATCATAAACTATAAAGGATTCCATATAATATATACGTATATAACCTTGATGGTTACGAGACTCGTGAAATTATAATTTAATTATACTCTATACGACTTTTTTTTCAATAAAGGTACACGGTCTGCACTGTATGATCATTAACAGTAAGTAACGGAGTTTTGATATGCCATCAAATACGTATCATCGGTTAAGTTTAAAAAAACAGTATTGTAGTATAATGACGAAATTTGATCAAACCATGCGTGAAATGTGTTTTTTATTGACTATTTTCGACACGTTTATTTTATAGAAATCCCATGTTTGAAAATATTTTTCATCGAGATTTCAATATTTTGGCTCTGAACATTTGAATTGTGTGAGTGGTTGTGTATTTGCTATAATTTTATACGTATTATACGCACTGTCTAACGTCGCCTGTCGATGCAAATCATTTTGGCAACAGATTGTAATGTATGTGTAGGGTATAATATTGTATTATTGTAGATGTCGAATAAGACGTATTTGTTACTTCGCGCTAAATAGTGATTTAACAGAAGCTGCAGCCTGCAACAGAGTAAAGTGTGTTGAAGTACGTTGTTTGAACCGCCGAAACTCAATTTGGAAAAAAAATCAAACAGCTCGCCACCAATAACCACGATCAATAAGTTATCTCTCGCGGTTCCAAACGAAACCTAGATTTCGCATGAACAAAAAAAAAACGTGTCGATAGAGGTGCGTCTTGTAATAATGGTACATATACTGTTATAGCGACGGATATATAAAAATAATCGTGTTTATAATATATACAGTGACCGTTTTGAATCCGTCAGCAGAGACGATATCGCGAAACGGTTTTTTTTCCTTTGTGGGACGACGACGTATTCGCTGCAGTGCATGTAGGTAGATATTATATATAGGTAAGTCGTGCTCGTACACGGCCGACAATAATGGGTACCTGTTCGGAATGATTTATATTATATATATTATGTATGTGCAGCAATATATATTTATAATGTATATTGTATAGGTATATACTATGTTTGTATCCATATTACGTTTAAGTGTACACGACGAATCAGACGGATTGTGCTTAAGGGCGACCTCGTTTTTTTCTATTCTTCTTCTTCTTCTTCTTCTTCTTCGTCTATTACTTGTATCGCAGGTATTCTACCGCCGTGTTGAGGGAACTTTGATATGATATTAGTACGTCGTTTTTATCATACCATCCATAGGGAAGAAAGATAAATGCGAACAGTTTATTTGTAAAAATAATAATAACATTATATAGGTTAGATACACGACAACGACCGACGATATATGTGTTAACGGTAATAACGGCAAATCGCGTGCCTTTTGCATCTGGTTGTGTGGCGTAGACGTTGTGTATAATACAATATTATATTATATGGGTGTACTTACGACGCTGAAGACAATGCCTCTACAAGAAATGATATTTTATATCTTCGTCTGATATAAACGAAATAATAGAATTTACAATAGCTTGGTTTCACGTGCTGAGTTTAAGCAGAGGGCATCTAATATTGTTTTGGTAATAATCAATATTTTTTTTAAAATACTTAATATTTGGAAATGGAACTTGTGTCGTATGTTATATATCTACACGAAAAAAGTATTTACCTCAAGTCCACAACCGTCCGTTTACAATGTATGTTATCTACAATATTCCATCCCGCAATCTCTTCTCTTTCTGATCTACCGTACAACATAGATTAAT
This sequence comes from Acyrthosiphon pisum, assembly GCF_005508785.2. Classification (NCBI taxonomy): domain Eukaryota; kingdom Metazoa; phylum Arthropoda; class Insecta; order Hemiptera; family Aphididae; genus Acyrthosiphon; species Acyrthosiphon pisum. Next base: position 25,920,724 of record NC_042496.1, read on the forward strand.
ATGTTTGAGGGTTTCACATAACATTTTGTCTAAATATCATTAAATAGAAATTTAAATTTTCAAAAAACAGATTATTTTTTAAGTCAAACGTAAATAGCCAAATAATAAATATACCTAATTCAAATCTAAAATTCAACCCCTTAAAAATATTATTCTCTATAATTTTTGTAATAGGTGATAAAATCATAAAAAAAACGATTGATCATGACAAAATATATATTTTACGTATAGTTCAGAGAGATAAACTAGTGTGTGCCTGCATCTTTTTAATAAAAATTCGTGAAACGTGCATAGATAATATAGATACTTTATTATATATATGGAAACGTGTCGTGTTCTATTAAAATATAATATTATTCTAAAAGTTTGCTTTTGGTGATTTTGAATTCCAATTACAATGAAATAAAACATAATAGAAATAATTAATAACATAAAAAACATACACGTATTATTGCTATGTGGAGGTAATTATTTGTATTTAGTGTTATCGAAAATATATAATATAAGGTTCAAGTCCAACTGTACCTTATACATAGGTATTATGCGCATACATTTGGTGTTTCCCAACCGGACTGAGAACCAATAACTATACAGTTACTGTATATGTACTTATAACATGAATATTTTGATAAAATAATATAAGCTTTAATTCTACAAGTCATCATCGCAATATTATTATTATTATCACACTAGTCGGTGACGATGTATTGTTTGAAAATAAACATTTTACACCTTCTTTGGCTTTAATATGAGCTGCTGGTGGTGACATCGTGTCGTGAGGGCTAAATCGTGGTGGTATACAATGAATAACGATAATTATATAATTTCGTTTCCCTTTTTTTGTGTGTCCTTGGCAAAGAACTTTTTTTTATATTACTGTTACGTAACGTTACAAATACAGAAATAATTTTTTTGCCATCGCCACAAAAAGAAATTAAATTGTAGGTTATCAATCTGCATATTTTATACGATGTACTTTCGTCAGTGCACTTATACAGTGACCTATACTTATAGTATAGTGTACAATATTAGACAATAATATATACCTATATAGAGTATAAGTATATAATTTAAAAAAAATATCTGTTTTAAAATATAATTTCTTCCTTCCATAACCGTTTTTGTATATTAAATAATATATTATGCACTTTATTGACTGAGTTTAATTTATGTTTAAATTAATAACTGATATAGTAATGAGTAATAACAATATATTCAAATGTTCTCGAATAAAATTATGCGTATTGCGTAGGTATACTTTCCTATATTGTAGGTTCATATTTAATACAACTGATTACTATGAATAATAATATATTAATATTATTTACGATATTTTTAAGACAGTTAACAACATGTTACCTATAATTATTTTAAAATCATAAGAAAGCCGTTAGCAACTTGTAAAAAGTTACCGTTTTGTTTTTATTTTAGAGGTACACACGATTTATATTTATGAGTCGATATACATAGTCGATGCACCTACGAATCGCAAGATAGTGGTGTTTTATCATGTAATTTTTTTAAATTTAAGAATAAAAATAAAATACTACTATATTTAATTATTTTAAAAGATACTTTTGAATAATAAATTTGTTTCTAGATAAATATAGTATCACAACAGTGTTGTATAAAGTAAACCAATGAACTGTGTTAGTAAATTTTAATATAATTTCGGTTTGACATTGTTTTTTGTTATTTATTTTCTGTTCTATAATCTAAACAACTGCAGACGTATATAATTTCAAAACCTACTGTTGATTAAAGTTTTATTGCACCATAAATGTTTTTTAACTGTCAAAACTGTTGTAGTTATTCGCTGCGTGTGCATTATGAAAATTATTAAGATTTTACTCGTTAGACTACTATACATAGGGGTACACTATAAGAATATTATTGAATTATTGTTTCTTTAAGAAACGAAATAAACAAATCAAACTATTCCGTTTAGCGCAGATCCGATGGACGTAATCGAAAACTTTGTCGTGTGGTAAAATTAAATGATAAAATCACTTTGTTTGCCGGTTGAAACGAACACACTGTACCTATGCAATATGTAAAAGTATGTGCGCGTTACTGTTATCAAAATTAATTTTTTTAAAAATAAAAACGTGTCTTTGCGCTGGAATTATGACGGATAACGTAACTGTCCGATCGCATTATAATTTGGCCTGATAAAATATTATGTATGGTGTCGGATAAATCATGGACGTTTGTGTGTAGTTTCGCCCGGTTTCAAAGTGTAGATTTACGCACACCCCCGAGAGACCGCGAGAGAGTGAGATAACGACGATAGAAGGTATACACTACACACACAAACACTCACAGAGTGTTATCACACACGTTATAATTATTATTATCATCATTATTCTTTTGTTTACACACGCACACACACTCTGTTATATATGACTTATATACACACCAATCGTCATAGTGCTTAATCTATACACTATAGTTAAACCGTACCTTTACATAAAAAAGTACTCTTAAAAAACTCGGTAACTACTCGTTTCGTAACACGCTCGCGCATGTATACTTATATTTATGTATGGCACTCTAAGAAGCGAGTGTGTACAATTTTTTTCTTACATCTCAGTAGTCTCGCTATGTATATAATATTTTAATATGCGAGTACCCACTTTGCCACACTGCAACTGCTGTTACACAGAATAGTAGGTACCTACATAAAAGTAACATTTGAAAGAAAAATATTTAAATATATTAAACGATACGATATCCCACAGCATTGTAGAGCGCACGCAGGTAGATAAGATTACAGTAGGCTGTACAGTTTTTAAGACCATTCACAACGTTGTGAGCATGCGAGGGACAGACGATACGAAGATATTATTATATGTTAACAATAAATGTAATAATTAATATTAGTATACTATGTCGTACTTATCTACCTGCCTAACCTGTGCATATTATAGTGTTTGCTCCGTGGATGAATAATAGGCGATCCGATGTCACCTCAGATGCGTATGCTGCTCGCTCCGACGACTTTGTAGCGAGCGTATAACTTTTCACTGCCGCTGCGGCCTGCCGCTGCGGCCTGCCGATACTGGATATTTTAACAGATCGAGACAAACGCGAACGAACTTTGTATTTGCTCACAAATAACGACAAACGTTAAATGTAATACGTACGAGCATACACTGTATTTTTACAAACTTGTGAAAATATAAGTAACGTGTGTAAACTTACATATATATTATAGCAGAAAGGCACAAACTTCACCGTCAAATTGCTTATGTACTGAGAGTTATGAAGTGAATTTTCATACTATCCCGAAATCGACATAAATTTTCAAATCATATTTTATATTTTGTGTAGAGATAGGTAAGCATTTTAAAACGTAAATGAATTTTCAAAGTAGTAGCTTTGTAGGTACCAATAATATATATTGGTATCTTGTTATAAGACGTCCTCCTGCAGTGGTGTATTTTTGGGTTATGATACTGTGCTGGACGCAAACCCCGGGAAAAACAAAAATGATTTTGTAATATAATATTTTATAGCCGAGGTTATAGTTATAATGGGGGAAAAATATGTAGAATGATTGATGAATTAATCAATTATTTATGACACTTAAATTATATCTAAATATTAAAATAGGGGATTTGGAAAGATTGATGTTAAGTGGTAAAAAGGGATTGGGGTCACGGTATATAGAAAGTGTGATGTATTCTACACTAGTTACTTTTAAGACATTAGACAAATGAATACCACTGTTTAGGAGTTAAATATTTTTATTTTAGTAAAAATGTAACTTGTTTATAATACGTTGGTTTGTATATTATATTTTTGTCACAAGTAAATAGTAATAACTACATACACTTGTATACATAATACTGATGCGCTAATGCATGTATTAACCAATACAATAAGTATACATGTATTATATATTCACCTCAACACTTCAATATAAGAAAATTAACTGTAACCGTCATTCGAATTTATCGTGTGAAAATTGAAAGACAAGTTGTATTTTTATTTTCTCAATATGGTTTTAAATGTTCAGGGCCGCGGGTATAAAAATACATACCTTATCGTATTCGTATTTTATAGTTTTGGGTTATAATGGTCTATATTTTTTTTGAAATCGATGTTTTGTTATAATTTTACTTTATTTCCGTTTAAATCGGACGGGTGAGACGGGTGAGTTGTTCAGTATAAAATGTTAGGTAATAATATGTCTTTAATGAATACAAACATACAGCCATTCCTACCGCTAGACCCGGAGTGCGTATACAATAGGATCCGTTGAAATATGGCTTTTTGGATTTATTGCAGCCGTCCGCCGCATGAACTACATTACGATTTCCCAAACTGCGGGTGTCCAATTCCAAATTATAATCGTAAATGTAACATGTATATAGTATATACTATATGGTATTTAGTCTGAGCGCCAACCGGTTCTTAGAAAATCTCGTGCAAGGTGTAACTAGCAGCCCATCGTCAAATGGATTTTACGAGGGCATTATAACAAATTGTATAATGTGTTCGTATTCGCCGCGGTTGTATCCTAAATATACTATAATAGTAGTTAAGAAAAATGTAATATTATATTATTTTGGTGGTAAAATAAACGTGCTATACCTATTTTATGTGCATCACTATAGTATGTTATTTCATTATCGGCACTATATATTGATATTTCTAAACCACAAAAAAAAATTAAAATAAGGGTGATTACTTTTTCAGTGGCCTATTCCGACTCACACTTGCCGGATATCTGCCACACAACCGTTGTCGGTAGGAAACATTTTTCGGGTCGTCTACCTCCGCAACACGCACGGGAACCAGATGTAGGTACACATGATGTTGTTCGCCGTACTATGTACGCGCGCAACAGGTATGCCTTTATAACATCAAGCATCGTGACGTACTATTGTTTCACAACTATGAGATATAATATTATAATTATTCTCCTGTGTGTGTCGCCGTATTATTATTTTAGTTTTCCGTCCGCCGACGATGTTTAATCTCGGTAAGATCTCGGTGTGTGTGTGTGTTAGAATTTTAATGCTTGCGTTTGTGTTAGTTTATGTTGTGTGCTGCGGAGCACGCACATTCTTGTGCGCAGGGAAACTGTCGGACCAGATACTCGGTGGCTGTCCGGCCAGAGGGTCAGTTGCATGGCAGAGAGAGAGAGAGAGAGAGAGTGAGAGAGATTGAGTTGGTATGTGTATGTGAGAGAGAGACGTAATATTTAGCGGTACGTCGTACGTGTCCACATTATTCTCGACTGGTTTCCTCTTCCCCTTTCCCACTACGCCATAACCAACACTCGTACTGTATACTTTATTCGCAATGGTTCTCAAACCTATAGTCTCCCTCACCCCCGCCCAAAAGTCTTATACACGGAGAACTCCACACAAAACAAACGAACGTATTCGATTGTATCGTTTTACGTGTAATACTATTATATTTGATAAATCCGCCAAATATCCTGTACGGAACTTATAGATTTTTCGTATAAAATCATGCATGGGAGATTGCTAGATGACTTTGAAATGATGATAACGAGATAGGACGGATACTAGCTGCTGTTCCGTTGGAAATTTATATTCATTTTCGTCGATTATTCTGTTCCCGTGAGTTTAGTGTCTGTATATATATTATATTATATATAATATATATATATATACCTATATTGATGAATTCAAATTTCTTGTGATGCACTCTAGATTTGTATACTTTATTATTAATGTTTTTACACTTGCAATTTAAAATTCTCAATTATGAATAATTGCAATAAATATTCGTGTTAATAAGATTCCAACCGTTGCTTCAAAACAAATGCTGCTGTATATTATTTAGTTACGAAAAAAAAAACTATTTTTTAGTATCGGAGGGACCTTTTATAATACCATATTCGTTTAATATGTTAGAATTTACCAATTATGAATTGTTTTTGTGTAAAAATATTTTATCAACAAGAAACTAATATATTGAATGTATTGAATGATACTGGTTAATCAGTTTGAAGTGAAGTATTGTGGTGTATTGATATGGTACTGCGGGACATGTATTGTGCGACGAAATATTTGTGGTTTATCATAGAGTTCCAAGTACATACGTATCTATAGTTATAATTTCTCATACACTGTCATCATGCGATACATGACTTCACGAGGTCCTGCAATCGGAAACTAGCATTTTTAAATTTAATTTCGCTATATCACACGCATTGTTGCATAGACATGTTTTGGTGACGTATGGCTAAAACAATAATCAATAAATAATCAAATAAAAAATTGTCGTTTCATTGTAGTTTATTTATTACAAACGGTTGGAGAATTCAGTAGATATAGATTAGTCACATTGCGTGACGTTGAACATATTAATTCATAAAATCACAATGATTGGTACCTAATAGTTAAAAATAATAATATGAGTACCTAATACGATAGTGAAAGCTGTTGAATTTAGATTCCCTCATTTAGTGACGTATCCAGATATTGTTTTCAATTGAAGGGGTTATATAATGAAATTATGTGTACCTGTATGTATATTTAATAATTTAATAAATTTGTATACAGCTATATTCTATACGTCGTATTATAACATAATATAATAAAAACATTCCACTGATAGTACGCGACTGTGTGTTTAGGCTAATTGTACTTTATTATGTCGTCTATATTGCATAGAAATGTATGGTTATTTGTATTAATAACAGAATTAAATTATGTATTTATTTTGTTTAAAATAATTTTTAAAACTTTGATGTACTTTCAAAAAAACGAAAACAGTAATTGCATTAAAGAAAAGTAGAATTGAATGTATTATATGTCTTTTCTATTCTGTCCTTGATTGTCAATACAAATTAAAGAAATTTTATCGTTTTTTTTTTTACGAGTTATATATTGAAGCTCTAATACTAATATATACCTATATATATTGATAATTATTATTGGTGATGTTTCTTTGCTCTATCAGTTGTGATAGTTATGTTCATCATTATGTATTCAATGTTACGTTGTTTGTTATACAATTGTAATATAAACTCCTGCTCAAATATTCGTAAAATTCTGTTTTTTTAAGAGCGAATATATAAATTTGCTGGGTTTGAAAATATTTTGATTTGCAATTAGGTACCGAGTATATTTTAATATTTCGCACTGTCAGTGCAATAAGGCCACAACTTGAAATTTATGATTTTTGTGTTTATGGTGTCTATAAATTCATAATTTTTTCTGTTTTAGTTTATGGTAGTCATCTACCTCTTTATATTAATAATAATGATATTTTCTGAAAATTTTTATTGCATTGAACATATATGTTAAATTCCTAAGTACAATTTGGTCGTAAAACGTAATGTGCTCGTTTACTAAACAAGTACATAGGGTCAGAACAATAAGACCATATTTTTTGCCCTCACACGAGTTCTCTCAGTGCGGCCCAGTACTTTTATGTATGTATGAATTCAAATTAAATAAAAATATAAAAATATAATATATTGAAGTATGGCGCTTTTGCAACTTAAAACAATCAAATTTTCAGATCTACAACGCCGCATATTGAGATAATAACATACGTAATAACAATAATAATATTAAAATATTATTATCATTCATTTATTACACTCATTTGTACTCTAGTCATACTCTATTACTCTAATAGTCTAATTCATATTTTTTAAATTGAGTATATTTTTGTATCATTATAATAAATATACTGACTTCTCGTGGTAGAGTTAAAAAACTTTTAATTTAGTGAGAAGCAAAAATATCTATTAAAACCCCTAAAAGAGCTAACATAAAGGAAAACCGAGTAAGACAGTAATTACTTAATAATTTATTATACATATTAAAACTTGTATTTTTCTAACAAAAGTATTAATATTACTTATTAGGTATGTATTATTGAATTAACATCATATTAATAATATTACAAAATGTATACATTACTAAAAAGTTTTTTAAGAGATTACTACAAGTAAAAATAATAATTCTACTCTCCATGATAATCAATTCTCAACCACACTACCACAGTAGAAAATATTGATACATTGAGGAAAAATTATTTATTTTGAATAATAAGGGAACTAAGAGACAGAAGAGATGTTATTTATTTTTTATTTTAAGGAAAAAAAATTATATTTTTATTATAATTTTTCTATCAAAAGTATTAATATTACTTATTAGCTATGTAGGTATTATGGAATTAACATCATATTAATACTGTTACAAAATGTGTACCTACATTATTTAAATATTTTTTAAGAGACTACTACAAGTAAAAATAATAATTCTACATGCCATGATAATCAATTCTCAACCACACTATCACAGTAGAAAATATTCATACATTGAGGAAAAATTATTTATTTTGAATACCTAATAAGGAAACTAAGAGACAGAAAAGATGTTATTTATTTTTTATTTTAAGACAAAAAATGATAATATTATTATAATTTTAATATTATTTTGTAATAACAATAATTTAATATACAAATTGTTATAATTCAATGTTAAATGTTAATATTGTTAAAGAATAATCAAATATTCAAGAAACTGAAGTTGTTCATTTTATAAATTAAATATTATATTATGCCATTATTTTATTTTTAGTTTAAGTGTTTTTTAGAGTCAACATCAACGTATTTAATAATATAAATATATTAATTAAATCATAATTTTTAATACTTCATAAATTTTTTTTATGGCCAAAATAGTATTAAAATCAATTTAAAAGGTAGTGCAATAATTTCATAACTAGAAAATTTTCAATTTTTGTTCTTTGAAGTTGAAATCACACAAAAGTAAAGATATTTACATGGATAAAAACCACAACAAAATTATAAATATGTATCTTAACCCTGAACATTATTTTTTGTTTGATGAAAACATTTTCATTTTATTCTAAACTTTCATACTGATTTCCTGAACATTTGCTTTTTTTTAGTTATGGCCTTATTGTACTGACGGTGCGATATTTTATCAATGTTTGGAGTGCAACATAGCACGTGTGCACGTGGTGTAAATCTGTCGGTCGGACGCGCGGGTGATTCTTGACAATATAATATAATGTTATTTATGCTGCATAATATACACGATTAAGGGGGAAAATACTGTCAATGTGTTTAATACACTGGATTCGAAACGCTACAGTCGTTATGCTATTTCCGATCTCGTATTTCCGCAATTATAGTATCCTTATGTTATTTATATCGTGTGTACATAATATACGTGTACGAACGTATATGGTACTATGTGCTATATTCCGCCAAAGGCAGGAAGATATTACACAAAAATATTACTTCATAATATATGGTTGTGAGGGCTTTCAAGTCAATGGAGGTCGATTAGCACCGAAGAGATCAAAAAATACAACCGCCGAAATAGAGGAATACACTAAAAATCCTACGTATGCATAATATTGTATATTATATTCTACATGCACCGTACGACATCTGACCGCTATCAACGACGTGATGTTATTATTATTAAGTATTGACTACTGTGTGTCACGTGGTTAGATCTCCGTAGACGGTATATCGTTTGCTTATATATATTATCTACGTGAGACGGACTCGCTGGACGAGACCACTCATCGGCCGAGCGGAGGCCTATATATCTGTGACGAATTCAATTATATGAAAACACTCTCTCATACAGCTATGTTCAGGTATATATATTATATTATGCAGGGTATAAGATTACCCATGGAGAACATAATATTATAATGTGTAGCGTGTGCGTCCTTAACCTTGCCTATTGTCGAACGCGGCCACGACCTCCCAGTGAAAGTATACGAGTATAATAATATCATATCATTTTGTTGTGCACCCGGACTGTGTTACGAGGACTTGAAACGAAACGAAATATATTATATATCTGGCCGTGCATTTATAAATTTATATATATATATATATAGCCATTTATGGGGCGCGCGTGCTCTATCTGAGAGTGGCACTCCTGTGCATTTTTTACGACCTATGCAACGTATATTATTATTATTATTATTATCATCATCATTATCATTAATACCATCGTACTGCTACAGTGCTCCAGCAGTAACACGTCGTCCGGATCCGAGGGCGAGGCTCGGGTGACGACGAAAAAACCGCTCGCCTAGCCCACTTCGATTGAACGCCAACACGGTTCATTAATCCCTCATAGGGGTTACGCATTGAGGTTTTCGGGGTAAAAAATTAAAATTAAAAATACCTAAATCATGCGCACGCGGAATATATATTAACATATCGTGATTATTTCGTGACGAGCTGCACGGACGACAGTGATGCAGCGTTTATTTTTGTCTCGACGGTCGTTTGACGTTAGGTGGACCGGAACGTCTCTCGTCCGTATCAAAAACCCCTTTCATCATGAGCCGCACATACTATTATAGTGGATAGTGGTCTGCGTGCGTGCATGGAGGAAGCTGCGTCTACACCGCTCTGTTTACAGCGCATATGACGCTAATTTCTACAATATCCATCTAGAATGTTGTTTCATTATTATTTATTATTGATTATACTCCTGGTGTTTTCATAAAGTTTGAATTTCAATTAATACCTTAATTGTATTTATTTTTGAAAAAACGACCCAATATGTTAATATACCAATATCAAGATATTTATTAAAATGTATTAAGTACCAATATTTAGTAATAAACATACGTTAAAATTAAACAAAGTTGGTAGGTAGTGCATCTGTGCATGGGTGTATATGCATTTTTATGACCAGTGTTTAATAAAAGTGGAGATCCTAGGACCTCATGTTACGGTACCTACCTTATCTACTACTGTATGTGATTATTTGAAGCTATTCATAAAACCCTCGATATGCGTGCAAAAGGTAGAATGGAAATAAGGTTTTCTGAGTGGGCGTTCATGACCGATTCCATTAAAGGTGGGTATACATGTATAATTTATTCCATTAATGGTGGCTACGTTTTAAAAATGACTATATAGAGTATACCTACTGGGTCCAGGAAACAGTAAAATATTTACTTCTGATCAATTTATATATTTTTTCTTTCAAAATTGCTTACGTATTACATATTCTTATTTAAGCTGTTTACAAGGGTCTCTAGCAATTTTGAATAGCTTACTAAATACTAATTTCTACAAACGCTTGATCACCGGACAGTGCTACTGACTATAAATTATAATTATTTAATATTTATTATACGTGATATTAAATAATAATATAATGTACTAAGTGTCTACAAAATATTAGCACTTTTAATTTGTTAGAAAGTTTTATGCAGTGAATTCTAATTAACCTAGAGTTGCCATATTTTATTTTACTTAAGCTGTGACAAACATTTTTCGTATAAATTTCACTGGAAAAAATTGTACAACTCCTCCACGGTTAACCGTCAGTATTTTTAACTTAATATTTTTTCGCAACTGGAATATTATACATACTGGTCAACACTCTACGACATACGTTTATTAGGTAAAAACTAACTCAAAGTTACAAATCAGAATGCATAACCGACAAAGTTATCAATTAGAGATAAGTGTTAACGAAAATTGTCATGTGAAAACAGGAAATTAAAATGTCAGTATTGATATTCACTCATCTACAAGCCGGGAAAATAATTTTAGAATAGATTTCGCAAGTCATTCAAATAATAAACTTCATTGTTTTATCATTTATCAATACAATATTGTTTTCTACTATAGAATTGCTTAGTAAAAGCCAAAATGTTAACATGAATTATTGAAGTTTAATTCTGGAACAATTTGTCGTCCCGAAACACTCTATCGGGACACCAGGACGCGCTATATTATCAAAATCGGTGGTATAGTCTAAGCCAAAATCTCAAATCGTGACGTATATAGAAACCTAAAATGTAATCGATCGCTATAATGAAATATGACCATAAATCTAATTTGTGCTTTATCGTAATACCTAATGTACTCGGTCTGTATATATTTTTATAATGACTGTTGTGATGCGTGTCGTGTCTAACATGAATTCTATACCTATTTATTGTTTAGGTATCAAGGTATGGTAACAATGAACCTAACCTGAAATGCTATAAATTATATCCAGAGCTAAATGATCGTTGTAGGTCGTCTATAGTCTATTTATATATAAATAAAAAAAATGGTCTACAGCACTTTTGTAACAACGTTTAGATGTTATTGCGGTTCGTATGATGTTATACAACGCCCATGACGTTTCTTTAGGTTTTGAAATCGAATTAAAGCAATAAAGCGAAGAGTTAACGATCCATAACCGAATAACTACAGGAAACTCTTTGTAACTTAACGTTTATATTTTAAACATATATATATGCTTATGATATTTATGTGATTTTAATTTTTGTTTAAAGGTACTACCCAAAATCAACTTTACTCAACAGCCGTGCGAAAATTTTAGAGAATACTCTTGTGGAGGATGGCTGCAAACCAACGACTTGCCGGCGTACATGAGTTCGTGGAGTTTAAAAAAACGCATTCAACAAGATCGTAAGTACATCGAGTGCATATTATATTTGTATTATTATACATTGTAAAATAAATATTGAAATTTAAGCTATTCTTATTGAATTTGAATAGAAAAAATAAAGATCAGGAATATGGTTGTTACGTTGAGAAACGTTGCCAGTTCCACCTCGTTGAACTGGAAGATGAAGCATTTCTACGAATCGTGCATGAACCTGGACAATATCGAAACAGATGAAGGAAAACCTTTAAAGAAGATTATTAGTACTATTCTAGGTATGTTTTGTATCTCTTGGGAGGTCCAATCTGAATTTTTCTTTTTATGTGTACTTAACAATATAATATAATTCAATTATGATCATAATATACATTAGGTGGTTGGCATGTATTAAAAGATTTTAACGTTCATGAGTGGGACGTGACTAGTACCATTGTTCAATTGCACTCCAAATACAGCGTGAGTCCGTTTTTTAAGATAGACGTTGTTCCTGACGATAAGGTTTCAGGCCAAAACATAATTCAGGTATTATTATCAGTGTTATTATTATATCGTTACTCTAGTTGGTTGTCTTATAAAATGCGGAATTATTTCACTATTTCAGATATCTCCAGCAGGACTAGGCTTACCCGACCGAAGGTATTATTATAGGCAGCAAGAGAATAAAGTAAGTTTGTGTGCACATTAAAGATAATAATTATAACACAATAATAATAATAATGTTAATAAGAATTAGATTACAGATGTATTGTACTATAAATACGTGCTTCGATGATTATTTGCAGATTGTGGCCGCGTACAAACAGTATATGGTGGACGTATCGCAATTACTGGGCGCCACCAGTGGTGACGCATCGATATTCAGTAACGACATGTTCCACTACGAGAAACGTATCGCAGAAATAACGCCAGCTAGCAAACAAGAGGATCCTTTTCATTCTCACCGACGGTTCAAGTTGTCTAAACTGAAAGAAATCGCTGGAATGGTACGAAGATATTATATCATAATATACAAACACAATATGTAGCGGGTCCTTATACATATAGACATTATAGACATATAGACATATACATAGTTATTTATTATTTGTTTTGTGCATATTATAAATTGATTTTGATTTCGTTCCTCGTTGTAGATTCCGCTTTTAGACATCTTGCAATCAAAGTTTCCAGAAAGTAATATTGGCGACGATACGTTTGTCTCGGTTGTGTCGCCGACTTATTTCAGTAATTTATCTAATCTGATATCGTCGTCAGACCGCAGGTTAGTTTTTCGACATCGTGCATTCTTATAACTTCGTTTCTAACAAAATACTGTAATTGTGTTTTTCAAATAGTGGACTAAACGACTATTTCATGTGGAAAATGGCCGAAGCTTATGTCCCATATTTGTCGGTCAAGTTTAGGGAAATTGTCAAAATTTACACAGCTGAACTTACGGGCGAGAAAGATTTGCCGCCTAGATGGGAGATTTGCGTTTCTCTGTTGCAAAAATTTATGGGATTTGGTATAACCGCTACGCTGGAACCGCACATCGAAAAAAAGGCTGACGTTGTAGCCGTAGTGAAAGACGTTTTTGAGAACATTAAAGAGTCGATCATATCAAACGTAAATAAAAACCAAGACTTAGGACCAGAGTTGAGTGATCACGTATTGAACAAGGTAATAATTTATACCTTTAAAATTATTCAGATTGGTAAGAAAGGTTATTGTTCACCCATTTCCATTTTAGTTGAACTCATTGACAGTACAAATCGGGTTACCAGAAAATATGCTCCAAGAGAATTACGTAAATCAATTCTACAGCCAGTTGCCAATTCAAAAGCTTGACTTTTTCCAAAACGTAAATTACGCCGTATCATTCATTAAAGATTATTCGCAGATCAAACTTAAATCCAAGAAAGAAGAATATGGGTAAGTTTTATATAATGATATCAAAATGGTTATACTGTTCATACCATTACGTTTGTTCAGTTTTTTACTGAGAAATAATGAGCCTCACTGAGAAAACTTTGTATCTAAGTCCGGCTATAGGGTATTATTAATTATTGTTATAATGTGACATACATATTGGTAATTTATTTTAACTTAATAGATAGGCACATTTTTAAAAAAAACTATCAATTATCATCAAGAAATGTTGTACTAATTCTAATCATTTGAACATATTATTTTAGTATAGGTACCTAATTCATAAATATGATATTTATAAATATTTTTAATACCTAGTAAATTGAATAAGCGTTTCAGCATAAAATGTATAAAGAATTAGATATTATATTGTTTACAAGCTTTTGTTTTACGGCCATTCAACAGAACATTTTAGTTACATTATGCATAGTATTGTTTTGAATACATCAGAGTATTTTTTAACACTCTGTCATTGTATTTCCCGCAGGTGGTTGGATGACTTGGTGTCTGAAGATCCAAAAGTCACATACAACGTAGCCAGTAACAAAGTAATCGTTCCACTGTCGTTATTATCACCGCCTTATTTCGAGACTGGTTATCCTGAGTAAGTCCAAAAAATTATAAAATATATATGTGTGTTCATAAAACATTAAAACCGTATATTGATTTAAAATTGATTGTAAATCCATCTTGGGACTAACGCCTCTACTATTTTACAGGGCTTTGTTGTATGGAGGTTTGGGTGTAGAAATCAGCTCAGCCATTCTGTCCAGCGTGTATCCACCTGGAGTGGCTCACGGAACAGACGGAGTATTGTTACAAGCCCACTCGGCGGCCGTCAATCGAAGTATCGGCGCCACTGTTGAGGCCCGCTCTTGCTTCGGTCAATTCCTAAAGGACCAACAAGTGGATTTCGTTAACAACACAGTGCTGACAGCAATGTTATCAGTATCGAGTGTTCGATTTGCCCTGCAGGTATGTTTATCGGATAATAGTGATGTGTGATAGTGATATTTATGTCACAGCGACTTATATCATCATAACTCATAATCGTAAATCGGCCATAGTCCATTGACGTTACCTGCCTATTAGAGTTTGGCCTTCACGAATCTATAAATCGTAAATCGACATTTAAATTAGTTTTGTGCCTTTGTATACGCGTGCCCATATAATGTTGTATGTGTATATTTTTTTGTTATTTATTTTGTACGAAATTTCTTTTTGATATCTATACAAGAATCAAAAGAATGATCATAGACGTATTTATATAAACGATTGTGTTTTTACTTTTTAACCTTATCTCATTTCAGCGTTAATATTCGATCATCACTATAAAGTATAAACCATACGTATTTTAGGTCTTAAAATCTCGGTTAATAATTTTCTATTATTTATCGTAATAGTATAAGTATTAAGTACAACTATACCCCTCACTATTATCGCATTTTGAGAAATGGGAATGCTTAACAAGATGAACTATTGTATATTATGAACTTCGTGAACTATCATAAATTATTAATTTTAAGCATACTTTGACACCGCGATTATTATATTATTTAATGTCTTGTTTTCACAGAGCTTAACGAAAAAAACGCAAACTGAACCACATTACCATCAACCAGCCATGGAGTCCTATGAATACGACGCGCTGTTCTTCATAGGATACGCACAAGTAAGGATATTAGCATTACAATAATGGCGTGAAATTTATTCAGACAACAATTAATTTGATTTTTGAAATATTCTTAAATATTAATTCCTAATTAATCTCAACGCTCCTGCAAGAATGTATATTCAGTGATCTATTAAGTGTGTTAATGACCTGTTAAATTAAATTAAAATAAAATTAGTTGATGCCATGTCATTAATTTTCACAATAACCGTACTCTGAGTATGGTACTTTACATCCAAGTTTTAAATCATAAGGAGTGGCTTTTATATTATAATTCCATGTCTGTATACTCTTCACATGATAATATTATTATACAATATGCCAATTTTATAATAACAATATTCATGGATTTTTCGTTACAGTCTCTGTGCACAATTAAATCTCCACAACAACAAGATTTGGACACCATGTACAACTTGATGTCTGATGAATCTCTTTTGTAAGTATAATAGTGTTATTATGTATTTATAAATGTTATGCGTTGGACGTCACAAATTAAGAGAAACACACGGCGTTTTATATAGGCAACATATTGTGTATGTGAGATGACATGATGGCATTGTGTAAGGCGTTTAGAGTTGCACGTTGGCTTATTTTCCGCTTATTAATAAAATTAACAATCAAATTATTTTTCATGTTTGTGTTATATTTTTTACAGATTAAAAACGATATCTGAACATTCAGAATCATTCAAAAGCGCGTTCAACTGCATGGGGAGACCAACGAAGACATGCGAATACATCTACTGATTGTTGATGTTGTGAAATTGTAATATTATTATATCAGAGTGCATCTGGGTTCTCAGAAATTATGCACCCAACGACGAGTATTCGAACGTTTTTTAGTGACTTATTTCTCGTTCATTATCATTATTATTATTATTATTATTATTATTGCTATAATTATCGATATCATTTATTATTATTAACTATTATTATTACTAAAACTATTGTTGTTTACGATAAAATTTGCGCAAATTGACCATGACATCATTTTTGGATGGAGAGTTCATAGCCAATACGTATTATATATTAAATTATAAGTATTTTTATGTATTCTAAAATCACATTTGCACACACGTGTATCGAACAGTGTCAATGTTTTACATTTTAACATTGATGACTTTTTGACATGCATCATGCAAGTGTGCTGTGAAGACTGGAAATGTGTGTGTTTTTGTTTTAATTTTTTTTTCCTTACTGTTCAATTATCTATTTTTATGGCGGTACCTTGATGGATAATTTCATAAATGTAGATAGTTTTACAAATTCGCACACAGGGTATTAAAACAAAAAAAAAAAGTCAAAAGATTTTGCATTTTTTCTCTATTTGTCGAACCCATTGTACATACATTATACACATACCTTCAATTTAAGTCTTATTTTGTTGTTGATATTAATATGCCTTTAAAATGTAAATACAACATTTTTTTATTGTACCTTAAAATTTTTTATTTTAATTTATTGTGTAAGACTTATGACAAATTTATGAATTATATTTAAAAATAAATAAAAACTATAGTCTTAAGGATTTTCCATTAAGATATTTTGATAAATAGTTGTTTTCATAATTATTATTTTTATGCAGTTTGCAGTTTCTAACCAGCCAACGTTCATTTGATCATTTGTGCATCATATGAATATTGATGGTTCACCATTGAATGTCGTTGTATTTATATCATACTATGTTAATTTTTTTTAAACGGCCAAGGCATACTAAACAATAAACTTTATTACAGTGGGTTGACCTTTTTGATAATTGCTTGCACAATAGCATTCCTTTTATAATTACACACTGATAAAAAACAGTAAAAACATGTTTATATTTTTTTAATTAGGTATTTTAATTATAAATCTTTTAAACAAATACACCCATAGAGGTACACATATATTATAATATGTCAGTGGTGAGTTAATCGGTCCTAGGTCCTAAATTCAAATATATAATCGTTAAAATACTTAATCAATAATATGCTACTAGGTATTAACTAAGGAGTATAACAATATCGAAATTATGCCGTTTGTATTTCATATTTAAACATAATTAATAAAAAGTAATCTAAATTATATTAAACTATTTTTTGTATGAAGTTAAAATATTACTTTTATAGTTTACCAATGGCGTGTGTTTTGTATAAAATATGCTTGTTAAATACTAGTATATTGAACATACTGACGAGGTTTTTTTTTACCAAAACCCATAATAACAAAACTAGTGATGCGTGATAAGCTTCTGAAAATTAAACTCACGAAGTTTATCAAAATCGTTTTTTTCACGTTGATAAATAACTGAAATCTTAACCAAGATTCTCTATAACCTAGGTCAATTAAATTATGTTCTATATCACTTAACACTTAATTAAAAAAATTGAAAAATCAATCTCACGGAGACAAATCAAATCTATTCATGTATATTGACTATCTCTGCACAAGGCAATTTTTACATCTTGGAATATTTTACGAATAACGTTATGATAAAATAGTTAAAGCTTATTATAGCTAATAGCTATGCATTATATTATCCACCAATATTTTAATATTACGTTTAAACGACGCATATTGTACTTGATATTATTATAGAATGGTATCTATAATATCTTTTCAAGTTCAATGTTATAAGTTGAAAACTTTAAAATGACAATCGATTTTTTTTATCGTTTACAAACGAAATATCTTAAGTCTATACCGTCTACGTCAAATAATGTTTGTGCAAAAAAGGTCAGTGGATACTATTTCCGTTCTTACCAGTAATTTGTATGATTAGTCGCCATGTTTAAACAATTTTTAATTTTTAATAAAAATTCAAATGAAAAAGTAGACTTGTGCACTAGCTTGTATACTTTATTTACTAAAACTGTTTAAACTTGAGTTATTAGTAGAAAAAAATAATTAATTAAACATTTGATCTTTTCAATAAAATAACCTCTATAACATCAAAATTACTCATTTTTATATTTATTTTTTTGTAAAGTAAAGCTAATTAATAATTTTATATTAATAATTATATTGATTTGAAAATTGTATATTTTATAATATTACTGTTACTATAGATGTCAGGAAAACCTAATTGATAAAAAAATAAAATAAATATATGATGCCGTCAATTATAATTTATAACGTATGGTTACCGTGATATTGGAAAAAATAATATTAGAACCTCAATTCTTACAGATAACGAGGACAAATATATAATAATATTATGTTTCCTGTCTGCAAAAAATACATAGTCAACACCGATAAGACAATGTATAATCTAAATGCAAAAACAAAAACAATACTGCATGTATTGTGATAACGTTAAAGGAAGCGTCGATAAAAATACGCGTTTACACGAAAGAACAACAGAACGTTCCCGGTTATTCGCCATGATGCCTAAACAGTAATTATATTTTTTATTGTACATGGCATAATAATTACTATTTACTAGTCAAAAGTGCTCATAACAGTTTCATTGAAAATTCAGCAGTAGCTTATTGAGTTTTTATCCGAGGTCATAGTCCATAGGACAATTTTAAAATTCACCAGATCGTTTTCAAAAAATATTTGCAATATGTTACATAAATATATATTTTTCCCATAGCCTATTCTCTTATTTGTTTTCATAGTTCATTAGCTATTTTACCTATCTTTGAAAAGATTCGTCTAAATGGTCCAAACTGATTAAATCAATTTTGCCGAGAAGAACCGGCTGGTATCTGTAATAAATTGTTATTTTTTTTTTTGTAAACCAGTACCATAATATACATTATATTATCTCCGATCGTAATAACGGTTTTCGTCTTAAATTCTATGAGAAAACCTGATATTTTTAAACCTGCTGCGGTGGTCTATAGACCACTTGGACATAATTTTACTTTGAAATGTCCTATATATGGGAAATGGTATGATGATAATTGTAGGTATGTTTAAAAGAGTGGATATTATATTATATATAATATTGGAAGCTCAGTGAGCCGTATTATTATGGTACCTACCTATAGGTATAAGTTAGTTAAGATATTATTTTATATATTCACTAACCGGTAGCCACAATAATCGTTGTCATCCACTCCCTTCAAATAGCAGCGATCGACATTATATTATAGCATGACATTAAATTTATTTGGGGTAGGTTTTTTTTTATTTTTTTTTAACTGCGCTGACCTTTGAAACGGATTAAAAGTAGACGATTAGTGTCAATATGACAACACAATAAAATATTACCAGACTTGGTTGATAATCTTGCTGAAATTCGCGGGTGATGTAACGATAAAGTACGTTATGTAAGGCATTACCTACTTGTACTCGGCCGTGGATGGATACCAAGTTACGCGTTACATAGCACACGACATGACATTAGAGTATAGCTAGTTTTTAAAACGACGCACAAAACTTGTGAAATACAATATCTAATAAGTAATAATATAACATAATAATAACATGTAATAGTTACAGGCAGTGGGTAAATTTTAATGGAATTTTTCGTGGGTGTTCCATTAAACGGCACAACACTTTTGCTACATTTTACATGAAAGACATTTTTAGTTATTTGCGTGTATTCATATGAATGCATTATCCAGATTTCTTGATTGTTGAATGATATACATTTAATAATAGTACCTACATAATGTTAGTTGTGGTTGTAATTGTACCGTTTTAAATGATACTTTTATTTTGTATAATGTCATACAGTGAGCTCAACTTTGAAATCAAATAGGTACATGTACAGTCACAAACCGGACATTTTAATTAACGCTCCCGTTAATAATATGACAGCCGACGGGTAATAATATTAATATAATATGTCCCAGAATCCGTCGTTAGCGGGGAATTTATCTTCACCTCGCCGACAATTTTTTAACCCAACGTACACTCGTCGGTGTCATAAGATTTTTCGTGAAATCCGCGAATTCATGCAGGTCGTCTTATATCGTATCCAATAACTAATCGTATATTGTATTATTCTAATATATTATATTTGCCTTCGTTGGGGGACTTTCGAAGATCGACGTACCTACATCATACTATACGTATTATCCGATATCGTAGCGGGGCTCCCTTGGTTCTAAGCTGTAGCCCGAGGGACTTACACGACGAGCTATCAACGTATTTGAACTATTTAAATCAAAACCGCGTACAATGCGCGACGTATAATTAATTTTGAAGTGCAGCACAACCCTACCTCCTGCACGTATAATATTATATAAAGCACAGTATTATCTTTACTTGAACACTTATCGTCGTTGAATAATCGACCATTGTTGAAGTCTAACCGTTGTTGCTAAAATAATACACAACAATATTGTTATACTATTGCTATATACAGGTAAATAGGTACGTATATGGTATACCGAGACGATAGGCAGCTGTTTTGCATTGATTTCCCGCAGTGCGCCACATAATAATAATAAAATATGATGTTACATTATTACTATTATATAGGTACGCGCGCGTGTACACCGCACATGACCGTATTAATCACAGTATGGCAGCAGTGTAATAATAATATATAATATTATTACGAAAACCGCAAACACCGGGTCCATCAGATTTAAATCATCTCTGGGCGGTACTTACGTGGTGCGGCATAAAATAAAAAATGAAATATTCCTCGCCATGATTCCGCGTCGATATTGTTATACATATAATATAACATGACATATATTTATATCATTGCATAAGATTTATATTACAGAATTGGATTCGATAGAGGTTCTATACATAAAGGTATATCCATCTTACGTAATACAATCCGAAACATTAACCAAACCCTTCCAATTATATTTTTGATCGACTATTATGGTTTGTTACTGGAGTACTGGATATTATACGCCGACACCCAGCATGTAAACGTGCGTATTTATTAAAAACAAAAATAGAAAACAATTTGATTAGTTTTAAAACGGTATAATGATAAAATACTATACTTCTATCGCCTGCGTCATTAACGCGCCACTCGAACATATTTATTAACATATAATAATATATTATTAAATCAAATTACAATTTAATATTTATGGAATAGTATAAATTACTTTTTTTTCCTTAGGTTAACGGGAGATTGCTTTCCCCACAACCGTAGGTATTTGACTTAATACAAGAGCAATTAATGTCATATTATTATGTCATTATGATACCTATATATAAAGTTTCGCCAAGATTTTAACGGAACGCAGTCCGACGGGCGACGGTATACATAATGACATCATAATAACGCGATGTCGCGCAAGTCGTTTCCGTGAAGCGTAGTTGAGTGACACACGTCTAATCATGCATCGTGAAACATCATCACCGCTAAAAGGCCTACGGCTCTTATAAGTGAATTTTTGCGGTTTTTAATTGGGTCGCTACTTCAAATCATTCCGTATTCGTCACAGAACAAACCATATATTATTTTATATTACCGCCCCCCCCCCCCCGATATCTAAAGTATCTACCTATACAACTGCATAACATACGTGTGCTAAAAAGTCGATAGCACCTATCTAAACCTATGTATTGTACATAATATTATACAAATTTGCCAAAGAGAAGTCACCCTGTCGCGCATATTATCTGCATATTATGCTATCGACAAATATTGGTTTTAAAAGTCATATAAAAGTCAGAATATCAAACGTCGAATCCGACAATGCGTGTATTTAAATAACACTATATTATTGTTACTCGTCGGTTAGATCAATCTTACGAACTCTTAACAATATTATAGTCGTTATTAGTTTGCCATGGCATGAGGCACTTTTGCTTCTCAGAAATGAATAATAGTCCACAAAGGCTGGAATAGTGGAATTGATCAAAGACCAAAATAGTTTTAAAACCATCGGTGCACTCTATCGAATGTTTTAATCAAAATATTCTTTTCCGAACGTTCGCATCTTCTATAGATACCGTCGTTTACGTGAAAAGTGAATCCATTTTTCGATTATCGCGATCCCACTGGATGATATGTCTCGTCGAATGAGTTTCA
Source organism: Acyrthosiphon pisum (assembly GCF_005508785.2). Taxonomy (NCBI): domain Eukaryota; kingdom Metazoa; phylum Arthropoda; class Insecta; order Hemiptera; family Aphididae; genus Acyrthosiphon; species Acyrthosiphon pisum. The sequence goes on from NC_042496.1 coordinate 25,943,662, forward strand.
ACCAGATAGGTGCGATATACTATATGCGCGCGCTTTATCACGACGTGACATATATATGAGGTGTGCGGCGTGACACACCTCGAGTGTGTCAAGTATAAGGTCTGACGGCAACTTCCGCCACCGCGCGCCGCCGAGAGGGAGATTTACAATCTCAGAAGGTCGTCGGCAATCGTATACCTCACTATACGGTTGTGCAGTTCACTCGGAAACCACAACACGTCACTCAAAATACTACTTACATTGTATGTATAGCTGGTACCTAACACGTCCTCGTTTGGGATTTATTTACAGATTTATCATTTCAAGACAGAACCAATGGGATGAGGACATTTATTTGCAGCAAAATCAATTTGAGATTTAAAAAAAAAAAAATCACAATCATGAAAAACGACCCGATTGCATCTACATATTATATTTATGTCTACTCTGTAAAAGATTTCCAATAGTGAATCGATTTTCACTCCTGTCGGCGAGCCCTATATAGCGGCGCAAACAAACAATATATTATCGGTTCGGGTGTAAAATATTCGTAATTTTGCAGTACTTCACATCAGCGTTGACCAGAATTTCACAAAATTCCAACGGATGTTTTCGTGCATTTTCTGCATGCCTGTCTGCTGCAGTATCACACCCGGTCGGTTCTCGTCTCCGAATACACTTGGCGACGCGTAATTACTGTACACGATTCGTTCAATTTGTATAACAACCGTTACATATATTATTTTACACACAGGAACGTATATAATATATTATGGCGATAGTCGTCGTGTGTAGTACCATCGTGTGTATAAAATATAATATATGTGATACGAAACGGTGTCTGCTCGTTCGTTTTCATCGCTACCTATATATAATGATATATTATATTATTATTTAAGTAATATTATTGTACGGTCGTCTCTTCCGCCGCTGTTAAGTTAAACGCCGACAGTCAGTGACATAGTTACAATAATAATATTATATAGTTATAGCGGACTTATTGTTTACAGAAACATATTTTGTACACACCAGGCGTCTACAGTCTAGACAGTTTAGAGACTTTCCTTGGCAGAGGTGTTTCTAATCGTTTAGGCGTCTCCGGGACGGACACGTCAAGACAAACACGTCACACACATGCACACGAATTTCGATAAAACGCCATATATATTATAATATAAATACATCATGGTGTGTATATTATAATGCGGGGTGATATCGGAAGGTCGTGATACATACATCAGTTGGGGGGGGAGGATCATTTCTTTCCGTACGGGCTGATTTCACGATTTTCTCCATAACATTTTACATATATGATATATTATCGACGTGTAGAATATTTGTTTAGTCGTCACTCGACGCTAAAAACCAAAATGTTTTTCTTAGAATTTAATTGTAGACGTTTTCTTAAAAAATGAGAATATATGGAATGCGCAACAACTAAACAAGCGAGACCATGACTTGTTTAAATTAGTTTTAAATTAAACAACTTCGTGATTTGATTTACTATCGCTATAAGCATATAGTGTATGTACTATATACACATAATATACTAAATAAAAATATATAATATAATAATATATGTATAGGTACCTACTTATATATTTCAGAAGTGAAAATCCGGTTAGAATAATTCATGGAGACTACTGAGGTGCTGACGTATGGTTTTCAAAAATGATTTCAGAACATCATAAAAGTGTTACCTAGTATGTAATTTATTTTTATTACTTTTAATATTACAAGGTAAGAATATTTTTTTTTAAAAACGACATTGTTGTTTCGAGAATTTTGTCCACCTGGAAATGTATAATAAATAATAAATACTGTGATGCCGAAACTGTTCTTTAGTTATGTTCTGTGTGTAGTAAAATAGAACATTGTACCAAAAGTAATAGAAGTAGGTACCTACTTACTATGGTAAGTTAGTAGTTTATAGAGTGATACGGTATTACGACAAGCCGAATAGTTGTTTTCTTGTATTCAAAAATCTTTTAAACTATATTTTGTATAATGTAAACTGGCAAAAAAAAAATATTAAACAATATGCATAGTAATTTTTAAGTAATTGAATATTTACCCCTGTATAAAAATATACGATCAACTGCAAAAAGCTATAAGCCGGAACTTAGAACGATAAAAATATACTTAAGTCATAAACTAAACATGTTTACTATTAAGATTTATACTAAGTAAAAAATATTAATAAAGAGTAAGCTTTATTGTTTTATGGTACCGATAAATTATACTATAATATGGTATTATACATTTACTTCTATTTATTAATTTATTACTCTTGTGCGTTGTAAACGAAATTAACTTTTAGTCTTAATGTTTCAATTAGGTGGGTACCTATATGCTGTGAGTATGATACATTGATATCTATATATGCAGAGAACTTAAGTATTGCAATGACGTTAACGACGGCGATAAATGTAAAATGTTATAATGAACGGGATAACTGATAACTCTCAATTATTATCCTCGTCTCATCATTAACGGAATAACAAATATTTTTTAAATATATTAATATTAAAAACAGATAGGTACACTTAGCTTGTTCGTAATGTCCATTCGTTGGAAAATGTTCGCAATCGTATCTAATAAATACAATTCGAAGGTAACAAATTGACGCTGAAATTCATAATTATAAGTTATTACATCAACATAAGTTAGTAACACAGAAGCACAATACTACAATAGAATGTATTCTGTGCTCCCGCTCTACGAATTAGGTATCCATAATTTGAATCTTGCTTTGTTCACAACCTTATATAGATATATAATTTATAATTATTATATCGATAAATGTTGAGATTTCGTTAAGTCGTGTGGATGATTTCGATCGCTTTGAAAACCATTTTGTATTTTACACGTATTCGAGTTTAATGTGAGAATAGAAAACCGCGATAGGTACACATTCTGCTGTGTTGTGTTATACTTATTATATTTTGAGTTATGTAATTTAAGCATAAATATCAACATGATTACAATTAATGCAATTATTAACTCGACAGTATAATATTTTACTATTATTGTTGATAGAGATTGCACAAACTTCTAAAATCGGATAAATAAATATTAAAATGACGAAAGAAAATAATTTAAAATAATACTTCCAATAATATTCTCCTCCGTCGCTGAGTGTCAACATGGTTTGATTTTCATGATTCATAATATTATGTTAAGCAAAAATCAATAACTGTAATAAACAAAAGTAATTAAATAAGAGAAAATTATTTTATATTTGCAAAGCTTGAAGAAATAATTTATTGATATGTAAACTACAATTTATTATTATAGTTTATATTCAACATTCGTGTGTACCTATAATAAGTTACAGAAAATGATATCGTATGACTTGGTCGAAGATGTAAGTAAAATATGTATCTCTTAATGTTTTATACTTCGTATAGGTACTAAAATATACTACACGATACATACGCGATGCTGTATGGAATTAATTGAAAAAATAATTTGGCCATGGGAAATACACTCACTATACTCACATACATGATATTATTATTTATTATACATAAGTACATTCGCGTGCAAATATTTTACAGATACTATGTGTATTACACACTGCAGTGGTTCTATGAAAAATTCAAATTATTGTGGTCGGCGCATAAGCCGTTATAACATTTATATGGTCGCGATTCATGACAACAAATATTTTTGATGTTTGTTTTTATTGTACACGTCGTAAACCAAACGAGGATTAAGTGCAACCTAAATATACCATAATATACGTACAGCCCAATTCCCGATAGTGTCATAAAAATGATTGCTAAAAGTCGGGGAACTCTGTAATAATTTACTGCAGATATCGTACAGCAGCACACGACGATGCCGCCGCGCCGGATGGTTTGTAAATTTACTTGTTTATGTGCTTCTGGCATCCATGCAAATGTTAACGTTTCGTTCACAAAGGTCTCAATTATTCTACTATGGGAAATCTCTAGTCCCCAGCTCTAAAATAATATTTTCCCCTTTTGTAGATCGATTTTAATTGTAGTTTCCTCGGAGGGACATAAGTCCGTCACGTATCCTTAATGAGTCATCCGGGGTCTCTCTCCGTTTTTCCGTCAAAGTCCTCTGAATCATGCAGATGGTCCTATACGCCTAAACAGCATTATTTTTATTATATATAGTACTATTAAACGCACGTTGTTAGAGAGCTATTTTCTCACTTATAATTGGGATGGCACTGTTGCTGGCGGCCAACATAATTATATTTTGTGTGTAACACACATTATATTCCACGTAGTCGTTCTGACGGGACAAATAATGGTTGCAAAAAGTCGTACACGCAAACCATCTGGAAAACTTTTCTATCCGGAGGCATCAAACGTGTGCGTTTTAGATTTGAATTCATGAAAAAATCTGTTATATTATAAGTGCTCACGAAGTCGGAAAGAGCCGGAGATCAAGGATGCATAATATTACTATCCATTACGGAATTCCATAGAAAAAATTTATCAATTTTAATCGTTTAAAACTATAAATGTTAAACAATCATGTATAGGTATATATATAAGGGATATCTCGTGAGTCATGATTTGTGGTGAGTACTTACATATTTTGGGGTAAATAATGTGTAAAATATTTTCCGAGCATAGACCGAAATATATTATAATGTATTGTCATTATATAATTTTATTTATAGTGGTTTTTCACTATCCTATTATTTTTTACAAATATATTTTTAGTCACATCAACAATTCAACCCCTAAATCTAGAGGTAAAATGAGGGTAACTAAGCGGATTTAAGTAAAGAACTATTAGTTTTAATCCCAAGTAAATAGTAGTATAAATCATATTGACATGTTAACAATAGAAAATTAATGCACTCTAATTTTTATATATATATTTTTTTTTAATTCGCATATATTACAATTTTAGTATAAGAATATAGTACACTATAACAAATATATAGTAAATTTATAGCTTATTTATAGAAATATAAAATGCATTTTTTATTTTTCAGTATCCGTATTCCGTAATGGCGTAACATTTATAGTTCATTATTATTTTGGCGAATCGTAGGCAAAATCGTGTATTTGATCTATTTAATATAATTTATGCTTAAGCATTATTTTACATTAGTATTGACTGCTTTCGTGGATAAATTATTATTGTTGCCACAATCGATGTAAATAGTAAATATTATCTTCGAGTTATAGTAATTTATCATGGTTGCTATATTATATAAGTATATGGCATACACATTTGCATTGTGCGTGTATATACCTATAACACGTGGAAATAATAAAATGGAAAACATCGTCGTGCACACACAATTTATGGATAGTAATCGTTCACATGGATATTGAAAAATCGTTAAAAACAAAAATCAGAGGTATAACGTCTGCGGACAAGTGGGTACCCATATGTTATACATTTATAACTATACCATTTATACCTACCTACCTAAATACACTGCTCTAAAACGGCCGTTGGCGATTGTTTGTGGCCGTTTTGCGCTGCTCACACTATTGTAACATTTATCATGCTACAAGCAGCCACATAATGTACCGTAGGTACGCAAAGTGAAATCCGGCGATAGTGAAATACGCCATTCGCGTGTATAGAGTATATCATAGGTACTTATACTTACAATATCGTAAACAATAATAAAATATACGAATAGAATAATAATATTATGTACAACAGAGAAATATTGTGCGTGCACGTTGCATAGAACTCAAGGTTTAGTCGTTTAGACCGTTGGGAAATCGGACAAACGTATATATTCGCGGATATCTCCACCGACCATGCCGTCGTATGAGCATCGTATAGGTATAATATGATTATAATATTATTGTGGGAGCCACGTGGCCACGGGCGATGTGGGTACCTACATAGATCAACGACGACGGGCAAAGATCGTCGGTTTCCCACGTCGTCTCCGTCGCGGACGCCGTTCGAGAATAATTATTATTATACGCGAGTGCAGCAGTTCGGCGTGTGCACAAAGTTGCCGCACCCCACTTTGTAGTCCTACCGACTTCCAAATACCACCAAATAATTATTGCGAGCGTTAATCTCCCCGGGGAAAGCTCCGAACCAGTTATACATGCGACAACGACGTTATATAGTCTCGTAAATTTAATAATATTACATTTATTATTATTATTATATAAAATATAACGTTTGGCGTTTTCGATTGGGGGCTGGAACTCTGGAAGAGTATACGTCTTTGTGTGTCGTATACAATAATAATAATAATAATATAATGTATAAATCGGGGCGACCGACCGACATCTGTCGAGTTTTTGGCCCGCGCCGCAAGTATAAAGCCCGACACGCACGCCATTATACTTGTATTATATATATATATACATACAACGACGATATGATGATGATTGTTTGTTTGTTGTTTTTTTTTTCGTATTTCGGGGTGTAAATATATCCGCCAGTTAGTAGATATACACTCCGTATATAATGCTGCACCTGGACCACGGGGTGAACGTGAACTGCAGCGCATATTATAATGCTCGTACAGTTTGTTGTATTTCTCATTATATTAAATGTGTATCGAAGGTTGGATACCGAGACGCGCGCGGGTATAGTCGCACCTGGTGCAGATGAATATAATATGATACTTCAGGTATACAGCGATAATATTATAATGTTTTCACGAGGTTTTCACAGCACAGGAACGTCTGAACGCGTTTTTTTGTGAGGTATAAAAACCGTTACGGAATGGAAATCGTCTGACCAGGAATAATATTAAAATCGTTATTGTACATACCTACTACTGCAGATCGAAATAATGGTACTCGTGATGAAATTATGACTCGTCACGTGTTTTTACACGTTATTGATAATATGTTATTATTTCACTATTCGTGTTTGAATGACGTTTTATTTTAAACTCTGTTTGGTGTAAAAACGCATGTCAATAAGTTATACATGTAACCACTAACACTTTCCAAATTCAAATCGGCTATACAGTGACACGTTTATACCGCGTTTTTATCACAAATTTCAGGCATGTACGCGTGCAATCGCGATTGCTATTCGGCTCATCCAAATAGCTTTTTTCTTTTAAATATTTAAAATGTACATAAAAACACTAGATTCCTACATAAAAAAAATGTATTTAGGAAAGTATTGAATTAAGTTGTAGCAGAAGCAAACTTATTTTTCAGTATCATAAATTAATATATTATATTTTATTAACACATATTTTAAATTTAAACCATTAGAAAAAAAAATTATACATCGTTTAGATGCCAAGATGAGATTATTATTAATTACTTCTCCTACACATATTATGCATTTATACTGCAGGTATATGTCATAATAATGTTTCAATCAGACAATTTTATATATTTACTTATTATAATAATTATATTCTAATACTATTCGATCTATATTATTAAAATGTTATTATTTAAAAATATTCCAGATCTGACTAGAATGCTCAAATGCTGTATACATGAAAGAACTACAATAGGGTTAGCATGCAACCGGCAGTTCACGTGCCTTTTTTTCTTTTCAACATTTATACAAACACTTTTTCCATATAATGACAATGTTAATAAGATATAAACGTAACCACATTTGGATAAGTTAGTACCTAGTTACAAATTTTAAAAATTAAATCCAGTGTGTAGCTATATTATTTTGTAATTCATTTCGGAGACTGTGTGTTTGAAAAACGTATTTTGAGCCTTTTGAGTATTGACCTTTTTTGTTACCTACTATCCTAGTCTAGGGCGTGCGCAATATGATCAATTTCGAAATAAATATATTCACCCTCGACTTTTTACCACGTTATATTTTATTTACTTGGGGTTACAGAACGCCAACTAAACAATTTACACTTATTTTATAGTTTATACTTTTGCTTTAATAAAATAGAAATCAATATTTTTAAAAAATACAGTACCTACCAAAATATGGATAAATTAAAAAAAAAAAAAGCAGTTAAGTGGATGTCACTCTGCTGTACAGTGTATATTAATGATATAATATGATTGTTTAAGAAAAACGATTCTGAGCAGAGACGGTTTGTCAGTCTGGATATTTTATATTGTTTTTATTTATTTTATCATGTAATTTGAATTAATATTATAATATTATAATTTTTTATTCGTTTCTATGGTGATAAACAACGCGTTAGAAATTAAAATCCCATTTCTTGCGGTTTTTCGTAATTTTTCGATGGTTTTTCCCGTGGCATTTAATAACTATTAAGCACTCCTTCTGGTAGAAATTTTATATACAGGATATAAAAAAAAATAAAATATAAATAAACACCATTGTAAAACCAATAGCTTCCTCGCTCCACTCAGAATCTAAAAAATTAAAATGATGGAAAAAAATGTATACTTAGGTATATGTAGACATTTTTACGTAATTCCCATCCAGAACATGGAGAACTATCATAAATACCAAAAATGTATGTAATATTTTATACTTGTAAAGGTTGTTTAGAATATATAACATCGATTATATTATAATATTATACTTGCTGAAATTCACATAACGCATATTGGAGCCGTTCAAAAAATTGGTGCATATTATATCTGTGCTACTATATTACGCATCTAAAACTACTGAAAAAATTACGTAAAACAGTATTCCATGCAATGGCGATAGTACATAGAAACTATTTTTGGATGTGCTCTGTGCAGCGCCGCTAGCCAGTTTTGGTTGAAAACATTTTTATTGCCTCTCAAGGATGCACATGACCCTATTGACCCCAGCATCCCTCATTGGATTTTGAGAAATTTGGTACCTGTCAAATCATGTTAATTACATGTTAAATATCGAAAATATTTAAAAAAAATTAAAATAAGTATTTTTGATATTATTTTGTGGATGGTGATGACTGATAATACGTGAGTCACGCCGTGGAGCAGAAATAACATTTTATGTACTTGCTATATTATTTTCCATTTTCAAACGGTCATTTTTATAATACGAGTAGTATATGTCACCCGTGTAAATCCGCTCATTAGTAGTAATTGTAGTATATTATACTATACAGCAGACCGAAGTTTTGATTTTTATTCTAAAATAAATATTACTAGCATATCGTGTAGTACGCTCACTATTCGTTAACGAAAATCAGACGTTACATTATACAATGGATTGGGCATTTGGACATCAACTATAAATTATTATAATATGTAATTATAATGATGAATTATCATTGTTAACTTTCTACCATAACTAATCACAATTATTATAATATGTTCTATATAAATATAATATAATATAATATAATATAATATATTAAAATGTAAACCCGTAAAACTATAATCTTGTTAAAATAATTGTGAATTTATTATTATTTGGTTGGTTTTAATTTTAAATTCATGTTTTAAAAAAAATATTTTAACCCAAGTTCAAACATTGTTTAGTCTATATTAATTTGAGCTACACTTTTTTGTGCTTAAAATTTTTACTTGTAGTATTTTTATGATTTATAATTTTTTTTTTTTATATAATATTATATTACAACATTATCAGCATAATGTGGCATTATATTAGAGACAATGTTAAATTACACAATTATTTTATTTGAATAAGACTGGTTAGTTGAAGTAAAATAAAACTAGAAGATATAAAGAGTTGTTTGAAAAAAAAATCGTTATTATAATAATTATTACTCTATAACTTATTATTGATATGGGTGTTGGATTGCAGCCGTTTTTTTTTTCAAACGTCTATCACCGACCAATATATATATTTTTTCTACTACCACCATGTCCACGGTAGAAGATACTGATTCAGTCACCCCGCATACCAAGGTATATCGGGAGGAGATCGGGGGGAAGTGTCGCGGCCGCGGTGGTATAGCCGTGTGCCGCAGTATTCGCCGGACCACACCGGACAAGTCGGTAAACGGTCACTTTGTACTGTCCATTGTTTAAAATGCAGAACGCGGTCACTTTGTACGGTCTGGTAAAAAAGTACATTGCAGAACGCGGACACTTTGTACGGTCGGGCAAAAAGGTACTTTGCAGAACGCGGACACTTTGTACTATTATATACATAAAGTATATATTATAAATATAAGTTTTATACCTACGTAGTAACTAGTAATTATGTATAGTGTTAATTAATTAAAATAGAAAAAATAAAAATAATATTGTTATAAAATATGGTATAATAATAATAATAATAATAATCTAAATAATCAAATAATCAATAATATCAAAAAAATGCCAAAGAGTAGTATAATATAAAAATAGTATTTAGATGTAATGATTTTTCCATTATAATATGAAATATTATAATCTATATTAAATATGAATGACAAATGATTATTATTTAATGGAGTCCACATTCAAGGTTGCTTTTTTCATTTATGCCAGTCTGTATGCCGACAAATTCAGCAACTCGGATTAACAAAATTATGTAAAGAAAATGAACGGATTTCCAAAGAATGTAGAATGATGACTTTATTAGCGTTTTTAACTATTGACGACATTTTAGTCGAAATTAGTCATATGTATATACAATTTCTCAAGAGTTACTACCTCTTATTTCATACTTTGATAAAACTTATATTAGTGG
>NC_042496.1:25954352-25971693 GCF_005508785.2 Acyrthosiphon pisum
GGTGGAATAGTTCGTTCAATAAAGTAGTAGGAACAACGAATCCGAGTTTTTGGACAGTTTTGCGGGAAATACAATTAGACGAATGTGGCAATAAACTTCAAAAAAGACAAAAATCTTGTACGGCTGACAATAATATATTATTTAATTTATGTGACCAGCATCAAAGAAAAGGATTAACAAATATTCAATTTTTAAATTCCTTATACTTTACATATAGTTTTTAACTATTTTTTCAGTATTATATTTTGTTTTGACGTTTGACATTCATTTCAAATTTGACATATTTCTATATTATACTATTTTTATTTTTATTTTTTAAGCTAATTATCTAAAAATCATTACATCTAAATACTATTTTTATATTATACTACTCTTTGACATTTTTTTGATTTTTTTGATATTTATATTGTACACATTTTTACATGTAGTTTGATGATAGAATGATATTATAAATTATTTGATTATTTAGATTATTATTATTATTATTATTATTATTATACCATATTTTATAACAGTATTATTTTTATTTTTTCTATTTTAATTAATTAACACTATACATAATTACTAGTTACTACGTAGGTATAAAACTTATATTCATAATATATACTTTATGTATATAATATAGTACAAAGTGTCCGCGGTCTGCAAAGTACCTTTTTGCCAGACCGTACAAAATGACCGCGTTTCGTACTTTTAATGCCTGACCGTACAAAGTGACCTAGAACCGATAAGTCGTGTGTTTTTGGTTTTCTTTTCACGTCACTCGATCCCCTCAAATAATAAGTCTCATACAACTTAATACTTATCATTCTGGATGTGGCACATACTTGTGGCATGTGTACATATAATTGATTTTAATCTTTCATGTTTAATGTCTTAGTCGTATGCCCATGTTTAACCAGTGTCACAATATAATGCATAACTATCAGAGAGATTTAGTAATTTATTTATTTATTCATCAATACTGTGTCACCTCCGTCCACCCACTACCGAGACCACAGTTCAGGAAGGACCACATCAATATGTTATATACTTTATTTCATTATAACGAATTATATGCAGTTTATTTGATACACTTTGACCTATTCGTATACCTACTTAATATATTTATATAATATAACTTGTAGATATAATATGATTCCGCCTCCGAACGAACACGTATTTTAGTACTATTATAGAATGTACTCTTCTTGAATTTTAATTTTAATATTTATTTTTATTGCAAGAAAACACGCATAGGTACATAATATATTTGGATTTTTTTGGTAATTTTACTATGAATTATGATAATGTTTTAATATTACCGTGTTTAAAATTGTCTTTTAATCCGACATTCCATGATTGAGATGCTCTTATACCACCATTTTATACACATAAATTATACACCCCTGAGTCAGTATAAGCCAACTGCAATACCGTTTGAATATAAAAATATTATATAGTTATATGTAACGTGTGAGGAGAATAAAAATTATAATAGAGCGATGAAACAATTTGACATTTTGCCAGACCTATACCAGTCGAACCAGAATAATATTTAAGTTTATTATAATATCTCGCATCTCTATAATACAAAACAGACTTTTTGAATGTCACATCAGTGTTGTTTGTAATAGTATAAGTCGTACAATATCGTATACCTAAGGTATTATAATATGATCGACGAGATAACTATTATAATATTTATATATGCACGACATAACAATATTGTATATTACTTTTATTCTGAATAATATTGTATACATTATATGTAGGTATTAGATAGGTAGGTACTGCGTTTTCACTCGATTAAATTTTGCTTTCATGCGCATTTTTCGAAATCGCATTTGTAACCAATATATTATATATATAATATTATTATATTAATCGTTTAAATTTCAAACGTCACCCGCAATCATACCGTTCTGAGAATAAAACGAAAAGCGAACTCAACTAATATAATATATTATGATAACATATTAACATAATATGTATGTATTTATAATATATATATATATATAATACCTACATATACTATATTGTATTTAGGTACGTACAACACAAATAATTGTATAACAATATATACGGTCGATGTCTCCTTCAAATTGTCCGTCAACCTCGACGACGGCAACAACGAAGGAAATGTAAACATTCAGAGAGCTGTTGCACGAAAACGTGATATTATATTATTATTATATACTAAGTCATCATGGTAGTCCGATCGTAGTACGTAGAAAGAACTAGGCATGATTCCGAATAAATGAATTTCAAAAATCCAATTATGTTTTTTTAATCCTTTTGTCAGAGATTTTAAAAGACCTTATGAGATATAGAGAAAATTGTAACACGAACGTTTTGATTTTATTTTAATTTGTGAATGTACCTACTTATTATACTGTTTTAAGGTATCACGCATCTTACCGTGTAGGTAGGTACTAATCATTCGATAACACAATAATTGATAATATATTTTTTTCAAACCCTTAGCCTAACAATAAGTGTTTTTGGTAATTTTTTGATTTTGAATTTTAAAAGTACTGTTTTCAGTGAATTTAGTTTAAAAATGTATTTCCTTACGATGTTTATTGCACTTTTGCCTAACTACTAAACTAGTAGTAGGCATTGTAATTAATAATAGTCGCACCACGCGTGTAATGATGTTTGTAAGTTTCCGCGTGACATATAGGATGACCTGCGGACAATGAAAGCGTACAATGGATGAATTTTTGAAAATCGCGTACGATCTCGCTCAAACACATAAAATATAAAATATATTTATGTAATAGGTATTCGAGTGCGTTTTTAATCTCTGTGGCAGATGTCGCATCCCGTTTCGGCGGTGTTTGAGTATATAGAATGTAAGTGTGTTGTGGTATATCTTTACCCTATTTCAGATAACGCAGATTCTGGCGAACAATGCGTGAACCCTAGGTACACATCGGTTACCATTGATGGGGTGATTATGTTTTAGTTTTGATTTTTTTTTTTTAAATCTTTTTTCCTCACGTGTTCCAATTAATCTGTGGTAACGATCTGCAGCTACCGTAAAATTATAAGAACTATAGTATAAATCCCAAAGGTCGATAATAATATATAATATATAATAATATTTTATACTTTTTTCCACAGTGATTTTGCAGTAACTCGTTGGATTATTCAAACCAGAAACTTGAGAGTAATAATATATTTATAATTATGTAGGTATACAACGACCGAAACCTGATATTATTACAATGGGTATTATATCTGGCATGTTTTTTCGATCAAGAAAGAGTACCTATAATTTATTCTTTCAAAATGTGAAATGGTATTAAAAAAAATTCGTTACGATGTTTATAGAAATTTATTAGGCTCTCCAATAATTCCAATTTATTTGCTTTGTGGTTAAAAAACGAATATTTTATGTTAATAAAATACTATGTAAATTTTATATATTATATAGATTTTTTTTATTGTAGATTTGCGTTTCTATGGCAGTAAACAAAGCGTTACGAAAATCGGTTAGAAAAAAAAGTTTTAGCCAGCCCAAAAACATCTTTGTTATACTGTTTTGCTTTTGATTTAGTTAATAACTGTTGTAGCTGTTGTAGCCAATAGTTGTCTACCCACAACTGTATAAATAATATGTTCTACCGCCACATATTAAATTATATTGTAATATTCAGTGGATACTGTAATTTGTCGTTTCCTGTACTATAACATAATAATATACGGTATATATACGGACGCGTGTATTGTAAAACAAAATCACATTTCATTTAGGAAAATATTGAATTTTAGAAGAGGGGAGTTTCACAGGCGTCTAGTAAAAATGTCAGGCGGTGCCGCAGTTCAGCAGATGGGACATTCGTGGCACAGCCTGCACACTGCACGTCTGCACTGGGATGCATTTACGGCCCGCAGTTGTAATAACTTATATTATATATTTATGCACCTACAATAATAATATATAATAATATACCGTATAATATCGCGCATTAATAATAATTATAGTATTATTGCCGTAGTCATATATAATATTAACGATACGCCAACGGTGTTGTAAAAATACATTATAAGTACCTACCTACAATATTATACCTACTACAATAATAATACTCGGCCGAAACTTGTCGACTTCTTGCAGTGCGATTAGAGCGTGGTATGGTAGTTCTAAGCACGTCAGCGGAGTAGCAATAATAATATAATAAGTTTATAACAGATAGTTTGAGCCGTAGTTATCGGCATTATTGTACGTCATGATACGTTGACCATCGATAACTGCAGCGCAGGAGACGCATACAATGAATTAATGGTTATAACTTATAATTTATAATAATAAGTAACGACAAAAAATGATTATGTATGATATAATAATATAAACATGCATAAACCGCAAATGCTGCGAACAGTATATTTATAGTTCGGTCATGTACCATACATTAAGGTACAATAAATTATTATAATATCACTCGAGTGCTACGCTGCAATCGGTTATATACATTGGTTGCATGCGATTTAATGGGGCCCAACCGACACCTGGAAGTTATGGTTTCCTAAAATAGTTAATGGCTCGAGTGCTCGACACATATGTGTGAGAGTTGAGTGTGGCGCGCGTGCGTTACTTTTCTTTATTGTTTTTATTTTTTTTTTTCGGAACGAGAACGATTTTGCTTCAGTATACAATACTATATACAGGGTGATTCGCCAAGCATGCTCAACTCCATTTTATTTATACCCTGATTTTTTTAATTGTTAATTATACTTAAAGACCATATTTTCAAGTTCTTGTCAATTTTAGTATTACTGAAAGAGTGTCTTGTGGCGATACAAATTTATGTTTTTAAAATGAGAACTGTGACTGTGTAACAATTATAACAGTGATATAATATATTATACATTAATTATAATATTACAATGTAAATTGTTATATACATATTTTTATTTTATATAACTGGTCCTAAATATTATGTTATATCCATAAAATATCTTCTTAATACAATTATTAATCGCCCACAACGGCGACGAATAACGAAAATACAGATACCGGTGATTATTTATTATATTGGTCCATGTAGGACGATTTTATTATAATAATTACTTATTATTATTGTTATTAGCCATTTTGAATAATAATTATTCTGCTCAGGGAGTTTACTACCGCCTATATAAGTCGACTAGATTTCTTCCGGCTTTGATAAGGCATAGAGATAATTATATTGTAATGCATACTTATTACTAGTAGGTAATAATACAACATACAATAATATATTCCTATATATTATATTATATAATATTTATTATGCATAATATACATTATAGTATGCCACATTACCATCGGCTTCCATGTGGTCTTTTCCATGTTAGCAGGTTAAATATTTTTAAAAATTTCCAAATGCATGATGTAAATATGATTATGTTTTCAGTTTTGTCTTGTTATACTGCTTAAACTTTAGAATGTCAGCAATTTTACGTCTAACAAAATATCGTATGTGGAGCATTTCTACTCAGGTCATGGACGTGCATAAGAGGGCGGGGTGGTTTAAGGTGTTCGAAACCTCTATATGGACACTTTACGAATATAATATATGTACTTACATATAATTATAGGTAATAATTTTTTCGGAACAAATCCAACATAGAACCCACGCTAATTTTTCAATTTTTTTGTTTGGAAACCTATGTATTACAACGAGTTAATAAGAACGATGTTGCAAAAATGAATTGCCAAAAATCATACGTTTTTAAGTTATGGCCTTACAAAGTTCACGATTTTCGGGGTTTTACACATTCATACAACTCAATATTTTACCGCGCGTTTGAAACTTTTCTGTTTTACTAAACAACTTTTTTTTCAATTTTGTTTTGTTTTAACGTACCTATGTAGTGAACTAGTAGAAAATCGTGAACTTTGTAAGGCTATACCATAAAATCTAATGATTCCTGGCAATTAATTTCTGCCCCATTGTTTTTAACTGGCTGTAATAATAGTATAAAACATAGGCACGTCATAGGTGCTAAACTTGATTTATAACGCTAAATTTAAAAAATATTTCGTTTGAAAAACGAACCAACCAACCAACCCTCATCCAAAATTCCTGAGCACACCCCTTACTCAGGTCCTAGTGCTCTTACTGAGTGGTATAGGTACTGAGAAACAATTTTAGAGAGGAGATACACAACAGTTCACTGACCATAATACAACCCCATTTAAGTCTTACTAGGTTGCCACTTAATTTTCAAATAAAACCAATATTACATATTTTATAGCTTAGGTAATGTCTTCTGTATATAAAATCTATGATATGAGGAGGGTTTTTTTTTGGTGGTAGTCTTGATCAAATATATAATATGGATATTGGTTTGAATGTATAATGTAAAATGTTTATTATGAATTAATAATTTGATATATTTTAATTATGGACATCAATTATGAAAAAAAATTGTACACGTTTAAATATAACTTGAAACATTAAAATTTATAATTATAATATTTTTTTCACAAAACACAAAGACCATTGTCATCGCATCTATATAATCACAGAATAATTATTCTATTATTCTGTGATATAATACTGATTATTACAGTGAATTAATTAAAAAATAGTTGACGTTTTTGTCAACGAGACATGTGAACAAACTTACAGTATGTGGAGTTTAACGATTTTTTCCACGCGCGCTTATCGATTTTCGTAAACGCAGCAATGAATGATGATCCTTTTTAATTAAACAACATTATTATCTGCGCAGAGTTGAAGGCCAATAAAATATAAACAACATTCTGAGAGAAAAAAAACAATAAAACTATTTCTGTTCAATATAGGCTCGAATATGGCAGATGAACCCTATACACATCACTCATAATATATAAACACTGGCGTTCGATAGTTTTATTTTATTTAAATTATTCTCACGGATAATGCTGGGCCGTATCGTAAAAAACACTCACATACACATTACATAATAACAACAAACTAGTAGAATTTTATGAACTGAAAAATGTAAAAACCGACATAGGCCGACAGCAAATGTGAAAAGAGCGCGAGTAAACATTTAGGTTTTAATTGAGTTTAATATTTAATGGTCACGAATTATTCAAGTAAAAATATGATTCTAATCGGTCGAATATAAATAATAATAATAGTAAAAAAAAAATCGTTGCTATACATACACCACCTAAACATCAAAAAATCTTTTAGGCCGCGATCAGAATCTACGTATAAAACTAGTTTAATAAACGTTTATAAGATATACAGTAGAAAAAAAAAATACATTATGCATGCTAACGAAAAATCACCAATTACATGGATTTAAGCATAAGAATATTTATTCAGAACCTTAAGGTTGTTGCGTGCGGGTAAATACTGTTATTTTTACGTTATTTCAAATGTCCAACTGCTATTAAAATAAAACAGGTGCCTATTACATACAAAATAGGAATATAAGACATTATTAATGCCTACGTGGTCTATAAGGAAATGTCGAGTTTTACAATGTCTTTTAATCTTGCCGTTTTTAAATGTACCCTCCTTCCCGGATAAACACTTTTGAAAATGTTTATACCACGATAGAGAATCACATTATACATGATAACTATCCATGTATAACTATTATTCATATGAAATATTATAACGATTGCCACGCAACGTAATAATAGATGCGTCGTTTGTGTATAACATAAAATGATAGACAAAAATAATATGTACAAATCATTTGTTATAATGTAACTAAAACCGATTGACATTCCGATGGGAAAAAAATATCAAGTTTTACTTTTTAGAATACATGTATAATACTGTATAGTAATAAATAGTAATGTTATGTCTTGTGTAAATAATATAGTCGACGGGCTACAATGTATGTTTATTGTATTATTACGAAATTATAATCATAATATTATATTGTTGTAACTGAAAGGAAAAAGATAAAGAAAAATCTATTAAATCATGGGTAGGCGCAAATTTTGTAAATGTGCGCACCTTTTTTACTTTTATTTTTACTAGACGTGTTTCCTCATTAAAACGTATCATAGCAATGGTCGTGTCTAAGAATAAACGACGCAAAAATAATTATAGGTAGGTTGTAAGTACATCATAAAAGTAGCATTTCATAATGTATACACGATATATACCTACATACAAATCGATAAGTAATTATTTTTGTTTTTAATTTATGAGTACCTATTAAATGTAATACTCCTTTTATTTTGTTTTCGAATTTATTATTATAATAAATTCGAAACGTATTAAAGTTTGATTAGATTTCATTTAGAGAATTTCTCCCCTCCCCCAAAAAATAAAATTTAATTTGAAATTCTTAAAAAAATTATATCAACGAATGATAATTAAAATTCACAGACAATTCCAACTTCTAAGCTATATATTGGTGTTATTGATGAGTTTGTTGAATGTTTTTGGTAGCACTTCAATATTATTTACAGTTATATATACTATGGTAGTATTTTTAAAACGTTAAGAATCTATGTTTTCAATTAAGGGGCGTAAATATTATGTATATACATTATTTGTCGATAAAATACTCGAAATAATTTTGAAAGAAAAAAAAGCAATTTTTTTGGATTAAATGATTATACTCTGAGCTCTACTGCAGTAGTTAATATTTTTTTTTAACAAGGCTCGAAAATAAATATCTGAAATAGTGAAATGAAATTATTGTTATGATATAATTGTGTTCACACAAACACACTAGTGTTTTCACAGTATTTTCAAGAAGCAGGGCACACGAATATTTCAGCGTATACACTATTCAGTATTTTTATACAACGTCTTATTAAACTTCGTCATGTTATTATTGCATTGATTTTCGACACAAAATAATAATATTACAAATCGATGCGAAACGTTGTGACATGAGAGAGTAGGATGTGCGTGCGGTTGATGATGAACCTGCAGTGCCCATAACAACAGTACGACGACGATTATTATCATATTATATTGTCGAAAGAATTTCCGGAATAGTTTTGTTGGACTTACGTGGATAATACGAGTATACCATTAAAAATGATATCATTATTGGGATACCGATGATAATAATAATATAATATATGCCTACACGTCATATTAGCTGTATTTGCAAACTTTTAGTGACCGTGTAACGTAATGATAAGCAATATGCATTCGGAGAATCGACTCGATTCATATTAGAGTGTAACGCATAGGGTTTTTTTTTCATAAAAAATTTAACTGGAACGCGTCCGTTTCCCGATTAATTTGACTCGACATGACGCCGGAAATGCTAAAACTAATCGTGTGATGACTGTCTTATACATGTATAGTGATGATTATATTACGCGACTCGTATGTCAAAGATGCCGCAAATACAGGGAACTCGAACAGTGGGTAACTGGGTGCTTAGGATCTGAATACGATATTAATTCTGCATTGGCGTGCGTATTATAATATTATCATATTAAAATATAATAATATTTTATAAGTTGGTAATTATATTATTTTGTCTTATCCTGAATTAATATGAGTGTTCTATAATAACAGAAAACATTAAATCATAGAAGTTCAGCTCTAGTGTATTGTATTGTGTATGACTCAAAGGGTGGTTTTCTACAGCCATCTAACTATCACAAAAAAATGGCTACATGTTACTTGCATCACGTAAGATTTTCAATGAGAATTTCTTATATTACGATTTACAGCAAGTAAGTTACTTTCCACATAATGCTCGGACGCAACTTAGATACATATCGTATTTATTGGCGGGTTATTATTGCACCTTGAACGATATAATTTTACAAAATTATAGGAGTCATAAAAAAGATCAATTAAATTTATTGAAACTCTACAAATTAGCAAATCTAAAAACAAAGAAATTTATATATTATTCATAAGTCATATAACTAATGTTTGTCATACATTTTTACCCAATATTAACTTATAACAATGTTCAACATTTATTAGATTATTAAATATGACCAGTCCTGTAAAGAATACTTTTAAAAAGTACCTGAGTAAATACTCGAATACATTTTTTTAAAGTATTTAAGATACTACTCAAATACTTTAATTGTATAGTATTTCAAATACTACTCAAATACTTTGAAAAAGTATTTGGAATAGTTTTCAAATACTTTTGGTTTTTAAAGTGGGTTTCTAACTATCGTAATATAAACACATAGGTAGTAGGTTGTCTAATAGTTATCTAATAGTTTAAAGGGAATATTGTTATTCAATAACTATTTTTAGAAATCTGGTTTTCATAAACCTTCGGGCTTCAGCTAACACAGAAATATAGAATACTAAATAAAACTATTATTCTATTATTGTAGTTGACAATAATATTTTTCCAACCAATTATTTCGAATAAAAATAAAATGTTCGAAATAAAAAACCAAAGTATTCAATACCAAAAAGTATTTAAAATACAATTCAAAATACTTCATGCCGAAAGTATTTAAAGAGTTATTCAGTACTTAAAAAAGTATTTGAATACTTTTACTCAAATACTTTTACTTAAATACTTTACAGGACTGAATATGACAATATAATATGTACCATTGTAGCTTTATATTTTTTTCTACTTTGGACACTACATTAGTCCTTCAATAAATACCACAGGGATCTTAGTTGCATCCGATTTTTTTGGACGCAAGTTCCCTGTTCATCAGTGCAGCATTGTTTTTCCAGGAGTGACCATTTTGTAAATCGTAACTGGCAAACTACATATGGTATCATTACATGTCCCATGATGGAAATAATAAACAATAACTTCAAGTCGTAAAAAATAACTATGTACACTATTAGCTCGAATAACTACATTATAAGACGTACATTATTTTTTTCCGACCACCGTGCGCGGGGACTTCTTGCGACGGAACACGCGCCACATTATTATATTTACCCGGAGAACGACGTGACAGTTCAATTAACCGCAGCTGCTGAGGCACATGTATTTAATATTATTATACCTATATAGGACGTGTGCCGCCCGACCGGGACGATTGCAGCTGAACCGACTTGCATGCGTCGCACCGTATAGTCGTCTATTGTCCTGCTCGCAGCGTCAATGCCTCATCATTCGTTTCCGCCACTGCGTTTCGAACCGGCGTGGTGGTCGAGTGTAGAATAAATATTTGGTTTTTGTGTAAGTATACTCACTGTACTTGCGTATAAAACGTGTGCAAATTATAATTAATTTACGTGGTTGGTAAATGTAAGAGTCATAATGGGCCCACGGTGCGGCGAGCGCGAAGTCGAGACTTCAAATAATTATATTTGTGTATGGGTTGTGTATATTGTCGCTGCGTAAACACCAACGGTACCAAGACGGTTTGCGAATGAGACTGAAGTTTATCCGTCGAGTATCGAGTTATTGTAAAATATATTTCAATAACCAATCTCATACGTTACATTGTGTTAGGTCACGTATAGCCGGTATATAGGCGTATATCATAATATATTACGTCCCGTTCTTAGTAGATTCTATACTATATAGTTGGTACTTAGTATAATATTCTAAAGCTTATATTTTTACACTATAATATTATTGAATATTTTTTCGAAGCCGATATTTTTCGATGGACATTTGAGGCGATTGCGTATACTCGGATGATTGGTGTTATCACTTCGGCATCACTAAACATATTTTTTGGTATAAATAAAACTACTTTACAGGGCGATCTTTTTAGAACCTACCTACGTATATATTAACGAGTCAAGAATGATGGTGCAATTAGAGTTCAGAATTTGTCGCTCGGACATGGAGTCAAACTTCTGGTTATGTCACCATTTAGCTTACACGTTATATTAGCTTAGGTCTACACTAATTCAACCCAATGCTTCCTCTCCCCTAGGTAGACTATTTCCAACTCCCGGAGGGGTTGTAATCCTTGGCCCAAAGCCGAGAGGTCTGTAGGACACAGACTCGAGTTTTGCAACCATAGAAGGCATGCGTAACTGTTTGACACGAATTGGTAGAAGTACCTACAGTATAAAATAAGTATAAACGATATTATGATGTAGTATTTTAATTTTTTTTCACTAGTTTTGTAAATTTCTTTTTAAAGTTATAGGTAGGTATCAAGAATACCAACCGTCATTGTACAATGAAACAATTACAAACACCGAGTGGAAAATATTGAATATTTATTAATTTTAGTATTGTATTATAAATATTTAATTCCATTTGATTTACGGTCAATACAGTTAGTGACGTTTATAATCTGGCTTCGTTGTAAAGTTTAGCCATATTATGTTACTGTAGTAGCTTATTAAATATTATGACAGTAGGTATATGTGTTCCCGTTCAAGTGAATACCTACATAATATTATAATATTTAATAATATTAATAGAACATAATTTCATAATAGTACATAGGTAAATATAATACATATAAGTACATATACTACATCAGTAAATAGAGAATATAAATAATAAATTTGACGAGTAAACCCCCGTGTAAACAAAAGTACAAGTATTCAATAGTTGAAGTGGAATAGAAAACTGATGGATTGCGTTCTCTGAAAATGAGTTTTCCATCAGCCTGTGCCAAAGAACTGTCCTGATAAATTAGAAAAATGGAAAAGTTTAATTTTGAGTTGAAACCCCTCAATAACAGAAACTAATGGTAAGCAATTTTAACACCTGTAAAATTAAATCATATATTTTTTTTTAAATTTAATAAATTTAATCAGTGTTGGGATATTTAAAATATTTTGTTTTGAAGTCTTGAGTTGATATTATAAAAAGGTCATTAATTATTTTTAAAATTTTCATGTAGTAATTGAGCAAACATTGAGCTTTGAGTAGAAAACATAAGCAATTACCGAAAACCCATTACTTAGTACATACATATATTTGGTTTATTTTAATATAATTACTATCCAGAAAATAATGATCATGAAAACTTGACAATTTGATCAATACTAATTCATTCGTGGTCGTTTTATTGTCAGATTTTTTTTCAGTTGTACATATATTACAGTTCAAACAATCTTGTTGGGGAAAATTAAAAAGTTAAGATATTTTATATTTTTATAAGAATTCTTTCAAATACTTTCGAGTAATGTACATTAAATCTGTTCAAGTATAATATTGACATATTCTGTACTAAACCATATGTGTACTCTATACATATTTTTTAATTCTGTTGCGAGAGTGCGAGACATGAAACTAATTACTATTGGATCATCAATCTCCAGCTAATAGAATTCTAAAATATGTATAGGGTATTGAGTAATGTAGGTTAACGAGTAATAGAGTGTATTTGGTTTTCACGTAGGTACACATGGTACAATATATGAAAACAATGGTTTCAATAAAAGTATTCTTAATATTAAAATATACTTTTTGATTTGTATTTAAACATTTTGTTTTGTGTTGACAAACGGCACACCCCGTACCACCACCTACGTAGGGTGCTTCATTTTTATTAGCCCCGGGCTTCAAATTTCTTAGATCCAGCACTGGATATAATATTATACACGTCGATACGAGTGAATTGGATCTCTCGTACACGTCCGGCATAGTAGTATATATTATATAGTATGTGTTTTGATATAATACATACCTGTTGTACATATTATAATAATTATAGAGTCAATTTTTGTTGTGTATTGCCAGCTACGCCGGGGAGTAGGCATATTATGAATGTGGTAATAGCTACTGTTCGGTTTTTGGTTTTTTTTTTTTTTTTTGTCGACGAAAAATCCCGATGTTCACTTCCGATATTCACTATAGGACCCATTACGTAATAATAATATACTAATAGTATTGTGCTTCGTGAGACAATGGCTCCACGCCATTGTGTAATACACACTGTACAGGTAAGTACGTTTTAAATTTGAATAACAAACGGACTGATGATAAGCTGTGTATATATTATAATGCTGGTAATGATTAGGCGCGTGCGTCTAAATGAAAACTGTCGCTGTTCATTATGCATATTATAATAATATATTATACGATAAGCGGATAAGTACGCGGATATCTATTATGTATATGACATAGCAGGTATATCGTTGGTAAATACTGTCGGTTGCACACTTGCACCACACGAAACAATTGTTTACGCCGTTGATATTTTGATGTATACTTACACGCGCGTCGTGTATTCCAAAAAAATAAAAAAACATTACTATATTATTCACGGATAATTTTTGACGTAAAAGCCGGGAAACTAATGTATACGTATCCGAAATGTTCTATACAGGTATATAATATATACCTACTTATTATATGCAACTCATGCGCGTCGTCGCGGATGTACTGTGGCAGCGGACGTTGCGTGACACGATTTGCGGAAATTCCTAGACGCGATATTACATGATTTCGTCGACAATAATACATAATACAATATTAGATACTTATATGGCTCAATAGATCAACGGATGAGTATAATATAGCAGTAAGGTGTCAAGGAAATCTCGTGGAGCACCGCTTAAAACCACGGGGCGTTATACTCGTCTCCTTAAATAATTTAGAAAATCAAATAATTGTTGTTCGACATTTAAAAAAATATTTTCTTTTAGTTTTAATCGCGTATGCTGGGATAATATAATATTATTTCGATATTATCTACGTGGTTTTCGTGGCGCGTTCGAGTGTTTTTCGTTCTGATATATACTTACGCGTTGAAATTCATATGTCGTTTCTAAAGTACCTATGTTCCTATATACTAATATCATACTATATATGCGTATATATATAGACGCGGACTAAAGCAATCGTCCAGGTTATTTAAACAATCTAAGGACGGCGTCGCGATGTTCAATTGCTCTTACATGTATACCATTATATTAATATTGTTTGTATGCAAATCGCGCGCACGTCGAAATAGTCGTATATTTTTATATCATATAGTCTCGCGCGATGGCGTAACCCGTTGGCGCCACCACATGTTACAGTATATAGGTACTTATACATATATAATATGTATATACCTAATAAGCGTCTGCCCGGGTGAGATATTAGTCGGCACCGACACACATACACACACTCAAAAGTTATTGGCCACAGCTCAAAGTGGTGCGCATATATGTATAATACATACTAGGCTTGTTTATAATAACAATAATAATACATACTTCGGCGACGTCTTGCTAATAACTCCTAACATACCTCGGTATGTGGTGTATAATATTGTGATGCAGCTCGTGCACGGAACAAATACTTAAATAACCAAATTACAATACAATAATAATATTATTATACATTTATAATACGCCTCGGCAGTAAGGGCGTGAGAGTGACGCTGGGACGGGTCCGAGGTCGCGTCGTTCACGTGACAGATTCTGGATCGTACAATAATCATTTGTTGACGATAGTTGTAGTATGCGTATTGCGCATAATGTATTATATTAAACGCCACCCGACGACCCTGTACGATTATAAGTTATAGTATGGACACTCGGCGATTTTCTTTGATATTAATTTCTCGCAACTGCGTACGGCACCGGACAAGAGTAAGTGTAAACATTTTATTTTTACATTTTAAACCTATAACATACCGTTGTCACCCCAGCACCGATCGTATATAATAGTGAAACCTCTCTCATGCACATATCGTATACGAGTGTAATTAAAATTGGTACGTGGGATTCAATTAGCCCGGTCGTATTGCGTACACACATATGTGATATGTATACACACACAGACACACCTCTTCCTATGTACCGAACAAAAGAATTAGAGAAAGATTATTTGACATTATTTTGACACACTTTCGCACGGTGTTGTATATATATGTTCTCTGCTGGGTTATGTGAAGTATTATTCTGTGTATAATATCATATTATATGTACTTACAACTTACCTAATAATAATAATGAATCCCAAAAGATTGAAGGCGAACATGAAATTAATATAAAACTAAAGCTATAAGTCAAACGAGTAAAAATCATTGCATTCTAATAAAATATGGTATATAGTAAGGTGTTCGTGGTCTCTTTATTCGTGATTTGTGAGCCCCAAATCTCAATACAAAAATAAAATAATTAAACATAGGAATAATAATAATAATAAAATAATTAATAACGTTGTATTGTTCAGTAAAACTACCATCAATTTTTTTTCAAAACTCCAACGACCTCACCAGTTTCAACACATCGCACACACAACATGGATGCAGCACAAGGACCAAACCAGAATCTCAGCAACAGAATCATGATATGTTTTTTTTTAAAAAAAGCAAGTTTTTTACAATGAAATCTAACCTAGTTAAAATGTATTATTGTAATTAATATAAATAAAGAATTGTTACAAAATATAACCAAGTCATTCCCTGGATGCTTTAAAAAAATGTACCTTATACATAATAATTACGTAGGTGCTAAATATTTTATAAATTTATAACTATTATTTATTATTTTTTTTTAAATTATCTAATGCCCTGTATTGTAATTTAAGTGAATAAACTACAATGTTAATAAAAATAACTGTTGAGTTTAAAATCATAATTCGATCTCATACTTTTATAATGTGCTCAACATTTTGCTTCATGTTGCTTATTAGTTATTAAATAGTTATATACATGTTATAAATTCGTATGGTATTTATGTAGTCATGAGTTGTACTTAAGTCAAAAAAGTTGATTTTTAGACGATAAAAATGATCTATGTATATCATTAAAAATGTATTGTAAAAAACTTTGAACCACTATGCATATATATTATATAGGTACACAATAAATAATAATATAGGTACGTATATAATATATAATAGGAATAACAATCATTATCTTCGCTCACCATTCGTCACTTACAGCCTTCTTACATAGGTGAATCTCGTGAGGGATATCGAATTTAACGTGTGCACAATGCACATCACTACTAGAGGCTGGAGTTATATATATTATATATATATATAGATTATGGATCACGCTCGTCTTCTGCGACTTGGACAGTTGCGAGCCTTCGGACGTCGGACACTACTGATTGCGGGGTATACCTACCTATATATTCTTTTGCACAGTTAAGACGTTAAAAGTCATGAAAAATGACAGACAAAATATCAGCGACCTGTACATGTTATTGTTATATTGTAAGACATTATTTATATAAGACATACCTATATATTTATTTATTCATCAGTATATTATAACATTATTAATTAAAGTGAAAACTAGTTAAAATTAAGTCTGTTAATTTTGTCAGAAAAACGCACTCACCGCTCCTTTCAAAACTATCACCCCCCGGAGAGACTGAAATGCCCCCAAGGGGGCGGTATCGCCCCCGTTAAGAACCACTGCTATAGGTATAGTGTATATCAGGGATGGAGCTCCATGTCCCCGGCCCCTCCATTTTGGAATTGCGAAACAAAAATAACTCCATTCATTTGTGCTTTGTTTGTGCTGGCTTTAAGCTCCGTCGTTTGTGCTCAACCCCTTCCAAAGTTATCTAACATTGAAAGTTGG
>NC_042496.1:25971743-25976435 GCF_005508785.2 Acyrthosiphon pisum
AGAGGCGTTTCTTATATTATTATTGCTAATAATAATATATTAATCGATATTGAATCGTCAATTGTATGTTTATTACGACTTACGGGTGTTAATTAATCGATTTTAATCATGTTTTCAATCTTTAATTTTAAAAACAAAATTAAACAAAATACATCAACACAAAAAAATAATTTGGACGAGACTATCGAAACTCACAGTGATGAATAACAAGCAAAGAAAATATATAACCATGAACAGAACGATGGATATAATGATGAAAACATTCAACTAAAAAATAATGTTTAAAACATATAAATAAATATAATATATTATTATTAATAAAAAAATTAAAAATTAAATCAAAAAAAGGTGGGTAAGTGGATTTCGCTCTGCTGTACAGTAGGTTACAAGTGGGTCACTGTATAATGGATGGTATTAAATTTGAATTCAATGATATAATATCATTGTATAAGAAAAACGATTCTGAGCGGAGACGGTATGTTAGTCTAGGTATAAGACATAATATTATATTAGGTACCTATAATAAATTCCAAATTAATCATATCATAATATTTATTAGGTACTTATAACGCGTTATACATCAACAAAAAACCGTGGTACTATCATAGATATATAAATATATAATAGTATACTTTAGAAGTTTCAAGTACCCACGAATAATATTATACAATCACAACAAAATAACTAAAATAGTTATCCTAGGTTTTTAATATGTAATTTCGTCCAAATTTGTACTTAAAATGACTATAAAAATAAACTGCGTAAATGTATTTTTTCGATTTTTTGGTAACAGTATTAATTACTTACGTGGAATCTTGTTTTAAATTTTCAATTCTTAGATACAAAAATTGAACATTTTATAAATTTTTAACTACAAAATAATTTTTCAAATTAAAATTTGATAAATTTTGTCCAAATTTGATCTTTAAATGCTTATAAAAAAAAATTGTGCCTATGTATTTTTAATATTTTTCAACTGATATTGTAACAATATATCAGGAGCTTTGTATTAAATTTATACACTTTTTGGCCCAACAGATAAAACTTTATTGATATTTATAGAAAAAAAAAAACTAAAAAAATTGAAAACTTACAATGTCCGTAAACAGCTCAAAAAGAGTCAAATTATTTTAAAAATTTTATCGTATATATAAAATGCTAATATTAACATTCAGTGAAATTTTCAAGTTTCTACAGTCACTCGTTTTTTAATTACAACAAAATAAGAAAATTGTTACGTAAGAAATCGAGTGAATATCAAATGTTGTAAAAATATGAATTTCAAACGCCCATAAAAATTTAATTTGAGTTTCTTATAGATATTTTTTGTTTGATAAAGGTAGATAATATTATAAGAATCTTGTATACATTTTCATATCTTAGATTTAAAAGAAAAATTTTTATGAATTTATAACTCGAAATAATTTGCAAATTTTCGTGATTTTCCCATATTTGTCATTTTTTGAACTTTAAATGCTTATAAAAAAAAACTGTGACTAACGATTTTTAATATTTTTTCATCTGCCTTTGAAAAAATATACTAGGAGCGTTCTATTAAATTTTCAAGCTTTTTTATCCAACAAATAAAATTTTATTGATATTTTTAGAAAAAAAACTAAAAAAAAATGAAAACTGACAATGTCCGTAAAGAGCTCAAAATAAGTCAAAATATTTTGAAAATTTTATCGTGTATAGAAAATGGAAATGTAAACATTCAGTCAAAATTTCATGCATCCACGGTCATTTTTTTTAAAGTTACACCAAAAACCAAAATCGATTTTCTCGAAAACAGATTTTGCGTAAAAATTCCCGTTTTTCCTTAATTTTTCTTTTGTTTTTCCCGGCGCTTTTGAAAACTACTGGGAAATTTAAATTTTGACCTCCCCAATGCACCAACGATATTCACTTTCTGATCGAACAAGATACTGAAGTTGAAAATCGTAGCATTATTTCGACTACTTATCGTGTACACAGACACAAAAAAAATAAAAAATTAAAAAATAAAAAAATAAAAAAAAAAAATAAAAAAACACACATCATTGTAAAATCAATACATTCATCGTTCCACTCAGAATCTAAAATTAATTTTAAGTGACTTTTTGTTCTGGGTCCACATCAAGTACCTATGACTTTTTTTTGTTTCTGTTTTTAAAAACAATTTGTACTGTCCTGTGTAGACCCAGAACTATGGTTTTTGTTTTCTCTTAGTGGTTAATAAAAGCAAACATATAGACAAATAGTGATGTTAGGTCGGATAGGTCCCATCGAGTCACAAAAAAAAGGTGGAGCTTAAGCACCCCCTACTTCAAATGTCTATTTGCGCCAATGATTATATTAAACGCCACCCGACGACCCTGTACGATTATAAGTTATAGTATGGACACTCGGCGATTTTCTTTGATATTAATTTCTCGCAACTGCGTACGGCACCGGACAAGAGTAAGTGTAAACATTTTATTTTTACATTTTAAACCTATAACATACCGTTGTCACCCCAGCACCGATCGTATATAATAGTGAAACCTCTCTCATGCACATATTGTATACGAGTGTAATTAAAATTGGTACGTGGGATTCAATTAGCCCGGTCGTATTGCGTACACACATATGTGATATGTATACACACACAGACACACCTCTTCCTATGTACCGAACAAAAGAATTAGAGAAAGATTATTTGACATTATTTTGACACACTTTCGCACGGTGTTGTATATATATGTTCTCTGCTGGGTTATGTGAAGTATTATTCTGTGTATAATATCATATTATATGTACTTACAACTTACCTAATAATAATAATGAATCCCAAAAGATTGAAGGCGAACATGAAATTAATATAAAACTATAGCTATAAGTCAAACGAGTAAAAATCATTGCATTCTAATAAAATATGGTATATAGTAAGGTGTTCGTGGTCTCTTTATTCGTGATTTGTGAGCCCCAAATCTCAATACAAAAATAAAATAATTAAACATAGGAATAATAATAATAATAAAATAATTAATAACGTTGTATTGTTCAGTAAAACTACCATCAATTTTTTTTCAAAACTCCAACGACCTCACCAGTTTCAACACATCGCACACACAACATGGATGCAGCACAAGGACCAAACCAGAATCTCAGCAACAGAATCATGATATGTTTTTTTTTAAAAAAAGCAAGTTTTTTACAATGAAATCTAACCTAGTTAAAATGTATTATTGTAATTAATATAAATAAAGAATTGTTACAAAATATAACCAAGTCATTCCCTGGATGCTTTAAAAAAATGTACCTTATACATAATAATTACGTAGGTGCTAAATATTTTATAAATTTATAACTATTATTTATTATTTTTTTTTAAATTATCTAATGCCCTGTATTGTAATTTAAGTGAATAAACTACAATGTTAATAAAAATAACTGTTGAGTTTAAAATCATAATTCGATCTCATACTTTTATAATGTGCTCAACATTTTGCTTCATGTTGCTTATTAGTTATTAAATAGTTATATACATGTTATATATTCGTATGGTATTTATGTAGTCATGAGTTGTACTTAAGTCAAAAAAGTTATCGATTTTTAGACGATAAAAATGATCTATGTATACCATTAAGTATTGTAAATAACTTTGAACTACTATTCATATATATTATATAGGTACACAATAAATAATAATATAGGTACGTATATAATATAATATAATAGGAATAACAATCATTATCTTCGCTCGCCATTCGTCACTTACAGCCTTGTTACATAGGTGAATCTCGTGAGGGATATCGAATTTAATGTGTGCACAATGCACATTACTACTAGAGGCTGGAGTTATATATATAGATTATGGATCACGCTCGTCTTCTGCGACTTGGACAGTTGCGAGCCTTCGGACGTCGGACACTACTGATTGCGGGGTATACCTACCTATATACTCTTTTGCACAGTTAAGACGTTAAAAGTCATGAAAAATGACAGACAAAATATCAGCGACCTGTACATGTTATTGTTATATCGTAATACATTATTTATATAAGACATACCTATATATTTATTTATTCATCAGTATATTATAACATTATTAATTAAAGTGAAAACTAGTTAAAATTAAGTCTGTTAATTTTGTCAGAAAAACGCACTCACCGCTCCTTTCAAAACTATCACCCCCCGGAGAGACTGAAATGCCCCCAAGGGGGCGGTATCGACCCCGTTAAGAACCACTGCTATAGGTATAGTGTATATCAGGGATGGAGCTCCATGTCCCCGGCCCCTCCATTTTGGAATTTCGAAACAAAAATAACTCCATTCATTTGTGCTTTGTTTGTGCTGGCTTTAAGCTCCGTCGTTTGTGCTCAACCCCTTCCAAAGTTATCTAACTTTGAAAGTTGGGAACTGAAATATAATCCCAGCTACTCCCCTTTGTAAAAAAATTATTTTGTCTTGCGAATCTGATTAAAACTGTCCACATAATCATCTTTACTTCTATGGCAACCTAACAAATGGATTACACTAAAGATGTAATTGAGATACAGGTGGTACTTTAAATACATTCTATGTATTTTGGAAAATCAAACCAATCTACACATTAATAACAAAAAAATTATGAAAATGTAACTTTTTTTTGTACATATGTGGATATGTGGTGACCACACTTGTTGTAGGGTTTTTAAATTTTAATACATATTTTAATTTTTTTAAATTTTT
>NC_042496.1:25976535-25989032 GCF_005508785.2 Acyrthosiphon pisum
TTGATGGAAGGATTTCCGAGCGACTTTTAAAACTATAAACTAGAAAATGTACCGTTTTGTTGAGTTTACAATAAAAATAATTCAAGAATGTCAGTTTGAACTAGGAAAGGGACTGAAAATAATTTTTAAAACGATGTTTATGGTACTGAGTTTTAAATGAAGAATGAGCTTATAATATGCACATAATGATATTATGCACAGTGCTCAATTGGATCGTATCCGTATATAATATATTATATTATGTAGAATATTATCATTTATAGTTTTTATTATATTATACTCAGAATATATTAACTAATTATAAACGTTGATACATTAATATTATTTATTAAAATACGCCATTTAAAATCTTCTAACACGAGCACAAACACTTGTATAAAATAGGAGTGAGTGTAACCTATTACCTAAATACAAGAGGTGTCCGAACTGAATATATTATACAATATAATTAACATCGTGATGTGGACAAATCGAGTGGAACGAATCGTATAGGTACTTTTTAACCACATATTCCACCGTTGGTTTGTATTTTTTTTAACACCAACACCTATATAATATATAATAATATAATACCTACATAATATATGTTTATGCATGATATATATAATGCGGACAATACAGCGGAAGACACGCGACCCTTTTCGGTGGGCCGCTGTGGAATTCAACGGGCGCAGCTATACGTGTTTATATACCTTCCTCGGACTTTACCTACCTACCTACCTACCTACTAATAATGCAATCGTATTTATTATATTATTATGCGCCAGTGCATCGTCTTCTCGATGTAGTGCGGCTAAGACCGAACACTCGAAGAATGCATTCGATTACAATAAATAGACACACACTCGCGCCTACACACACATAAGCGGTACACTCACGTGAGCGAGGACCTGCATACAGGCCGCGGTGGCGATCGTTATATTATACATTTAAGTACCTACGACACAAAACGAAATCCGAGGCCTCCTATAGGGTACGATATGATATTATGCTTTGCAGCGTATACACATCATAATATATAATATGACTCGATAGGTTATAATATATTGTTATATCTACGTTATTACAATATGTACTGCGGTGACTTGCTATACTAACACGTGCACACACACACACAAACACTCACACACACACACACACACACACACACACACACACACGACATAACGTATATAATATATAATAATATTATTAGGCGATATCCTGACTGCCGCTTCGGCGTAGTTACCAATAGAAACTTAATAAACTCACGAAAGAATGCCAAGCATTCGGAAACGTCCGTAAATATGTACACCTATATATTATCATTATTATTATACTCGAGTAGAAACATTAATTTTTGTTTTTACCGCCCACGTTACGTATAATAACATGTATAATAGGTACGCGTGGTAATGGTAATAATGGTAATATACATGTATTTTAATGTGGCCAAGGTGAATATTTTATTAAGGTGTAAACGGTCGCAGGTATTGAATAATCGGTCGTACCTCGTACGTATCACGATAGTTACCGCTGCTTTTGATTCGATCGAACCAGCACCGCGTTATCAACTACTGCAGACGAGTACCTATAC
This sequence comes from Acyrthosiphon pisum, assembly GCF_005508785.2. Lineage (NCBI taxonomy): Eukaryota > Metazoa > Arthropoda > Insecta > Hemiptera > Aphididae > Acyrthosiphon > Acyrthosiphon pisum. The sequence goes on from NC_042496.1 coordinate 25,978,112, forward strand.
AGAATAATGTACATGTGTGTACCTAATCAATAATAATATGATATTATTATACATTATTGTGTTGTAAGGCGCTCCGCGAGACTGTAGTAACCGCCTTGCGCATTCACAAAAGAAATTAATGACTATTATAATAGTATTATTTAGGATTTTAGGAGAGCCTTGCAGTGTCGAGCCGAGGTATTATATAGGTATGTGCCCATTGGTACCTGGATACAAACGATGGTCGTCGAAAAGGGGAGAGTGACAAATGTGATATCATTCGAAAAATCAGTCAGTTTTGAATGTTACATTAATATATTGTTACTTTATAAATATGTAATAATACATATAGATGAAAATTACGTATGTACATGGTGGATAGGTACTATAGATACACAGCATGTGCTGCGTGAATTATATCTTATGAGATTTGTTTTTTTTTTTATATTAGGTAGGTACTTCATTTACCTGTACGTCGAGAAAAAAAGTTTATTCCTATTTCTCTGAGTTTTGATTAATTTGATTTAATCTAAATGTCAAGGCATTATAATGTCGCAAACATGAAATATAATACCCCACAATATTTTATTGAATTAATAATTGATAAACTATTACGTGCAGTGAATTATATATATATATACAATATGCAATGATGTATAATATGCCAACACAATACTAAAATATTTATTTTTTTTTTAACGTCAACGTATATATTATAATGTTGTACCTACTACACAGTTATATATGATTTTTTATGCGGTTTTCCAAAATTTTGAAAAGCAATATAATTCAAATTATATAAAATACCAAACACGATCGTGCAGTTTTGGCTCAACGTGTTTATAAACTATAATCTAAATGACGCGTGTAACTGTTAGGAACGCCATTATAATATTTTATGGAAATAAGCTGACACAAATATAGGCATAATATAGGCAATTGTTGTAGTCTCATGTTATAAGCTCCAATCCATACAGACATGTAGGACATCACGGGTTTGATTTATAAATAACGAAATACAACGTTTAATTTACATTGCACATATCGAATACGATACAATAGTATTTCATTCCTTCACAATAGAAATGAAATATTAACCATATTATTATTATTATTATATATTTTAATCTTGATATTCAGTCCGGCGTAACATTTAGTTAAGACACATCATACGAATATTAATACAATTGGCCTGGTAAGTCGAAGAGATCGCGTAATTTTAACGTTTCATTTCCCCATCCTAAATCACCAAGCCGCCCAGCCACCCGGGTTTCAAATGTTTATTTGACGTTAAAATCAATGTATATACAATAAACATTGTACAATGTACCAAGTCTTAACGACTTTTACTGCAGTGTGGTGTATGTGTATTTAATATCATAATATATTATAGACGATAGTTATTGCTCAATAATAAAGTAATTAACGCAGAATGATGTGCGTGGCGTTGTTCGTCTATGTATGATTTAAGTTCACTAAAAAATAATTGTGTACCATTAAGATTAAGTTGTGTACCCGAAGATAATAACGATTGTGTGAGAAAAGAGCACCACAAGAGAAGAATGTACGACGACGACGGTGCAGACGTGGGAATTACTGTACCGGTGGTAACCATTTATTAAAGTGGATGAAGTGTTTTGTGATGAGAACGTACCCATATTTTATTTATTTATTTCGACCATTTCGTCACGGACGACTGTTTCGTAAAGAAAAAAATGATCATAATTTTACATTTTTCGTAACGTGGCTACGCGTATATTAGTTTTCGAGAACACTTCCGTATGAAATATTATGAGTTTACCGCGACAGCAAAGCACTATTGTACCCTCCACGTTGAATTTTTTCTATCGTTTCTGTTTTGATTTTTTCGTAACTTCGAGTGCAATAATATTGCGAACGTACATTGGCCGAGTTCACAAAAACGCTTATACCTACTAGAGATGTTTTTTATTTTTATTTTTTAGTGCGCCGACCGCTGATTATACAAGGTGATTTGTTTTAAATGTACCTTACACTCATTTACCAAGCGCCAGCACCAACTGTCGAGCGTTTCGGAAAAAAATATTGTACGAAGCTTATATTATAATTTACAATGATTCATAACAAAAATCATTGTTCCAACACAATCGATAAAATATTTGTAGTAGGTACCTATCGACCCCCTTTTACGATATTATAATACGCAAGATATAGGTGCCAGTGTTTTCAAAATCCGACTATGTCTCGAGTCAAAAAATCACCCTGTACATTTTAAAGTGCATCTTAGTATATATGCAACCACATTGTATACACTCGATAAGTGTGGGTCTACTTCAGTGGTATACCTACTTGCTAAAAGCCAATGCACTATAGGTTTAAAGTGTTTGTACACACACATTATAAATGGCGAATTCCATTGTTTTTTTCGTCGAGTGCATATATTGTATGTATACTATATTATGCACAATATTGTTTTACGCATAAAATAAAAACTGCAGCTACTACTACATCTGTGCAGAGTTATATGGATCTCGCACACAGTGCACTGTTGTATTAAAATGTAATCTGGCAATAATGTATACCCCAGTGTTATATTGCATACAAAATTTATATATTACATACATAAACCACATATCGTATGCCGTATACTACGTCTGCTCTATAATACCATTTTTAGGTTTGGTATGTACAATATTAAATAGGTGTATTGTGCATGGAAACACTCGAAACAGAAACCCTTTCGACCGAAAGAAGTTTCGCCACACTCCACCGCACGATCGTGTGGGACTTGAACCTCACACACTATACACACTCACACACACACACACTAGAGAGCTCTTTGTCGCGTACATATTATAATAACAATCATAATACGCGTTGTCTCATTTTTTTTTTTTGTGACCCGCAAAGGTCACGACTTTGGGTCGGCGGTGGACGTGAGCTGTTCGTACGCAAAAGCGTGCTTGGAGCCGTTGCACGAACGACGACGTTTCGACGACCGGCCGAGTGCACGCGTGTAATAAGTATTATACACTATACAACCCGACGTTGAGTACTGTTACAATATTGTGTACCTATATGTGACCCACGAGGGGGGGGGGGGTGGTGGTTGTGGCTATTTTGTTTCGCGTCTTACGCCATACAGGACGGTAATTCGTATTATGTTATTATTATTTGTTACTATCATCATGCGCGCATATAATAATATTATATTGTTCTGTGTACGCCGCGACTTATAGTCGTGCCAATGCCCGAGTACAGCTCGGGTTGGTTCACAAAAGTCTTGAAAATTATTCGCGAATAGATCCTGCAATCGCGGGCTGACCTCGTGCCCGAACAATGGGCAGATCACAGTTATGCGATTATAGACGTAATAATACAATATTATTATTTATTTATATATCTCGATATAGTTGTATTACGTGAGTTATATACGCATATACTCGCTCATAGGTTTATATAATATTTATAATATAGATAGGTAGGTAGATACGCTTAAGTAATAATAACCATCGTTTATTGTTAATTTTTGTAAGTGTGATACACTGTGATCATACACTGTGATTTGCTGCAGTTTGTTTCAAATCAAAAACCGACCGACCGCCGGCGCCGCTATGACGGATTCTATGTCTTTTATAATATATAGGTACCTACTTATTTTATATTATTTATATGTGTCTCGTAAGTGCTGAAAATATCGACTGAATTCGAAATATAATAGTAATATACTAATATATAATATTATTTGTATGTCTTTGAGAACGGTTTTTTTGTTGTCTGTTTAACTTTCTAATTTCTAATAATTATTTACGTTCTAGACTAAAGTAATGTGCATGGTAAATCCTTAAATTTATTTTTATTGTCTTTCGTCCAAATGGTTTTTGTTTGACTAATTTATGAGGATATATACTTATATGTGGAGTAGCGGTCGCTCTAAAAAAGTATCTATATATACCTAATATGATATTATACACTTAACAAACATGGCCATGATTAAATTTAATCACTCCACCAGTAAAATATACTTGCCTTACACATATATAATATTATATACTTTGTAGTATAGTGTATACAAATTACAAACATAATTAATAATGCAATTCAAATAATAATAAATTCTATATTGCACTTAAAATATAAATTGAAAAAGTAATGACAGACATAAATGTGTATAGTTTAAATGACTGACATTGTTTCAAACCAATTAAAAAAAAATATATTTATCTGTTCATATTGTGATGATTTTCGTTATATATACATATACTGCAAAATGCTTTTAGTGATCTATGGAAAATGCATTATACTTTTTATAAAATTTAGTTTATAATTATATTATAATTTATTTACTTTAATGAATATCTTAGGTAGTTAGGTAATACAATTTGAAGAAAAATATTAGTCTGACGGTTTTTGAATGAGGAGGTTTAACGGCAGCGTTTAACTATATCGTAATCAAAATAACGATTTTATAAAGACCCAATTGTGTGGATCAGTTAGCTGTGGTTAGATCGGTTATTTTAATCGTTTTCCCATTAACGGTATGTAATCAATAATCCTTTTCAAATTTAAATCTATTCACTATTTTATTTTAATATACTCAATATGTAATTATTTAGTAATAGGGTATTTTGATTCTGATTCAATTTCGTGGCATATACTTATCGTTAAATGATTCATTACCTAATAACATAACTACCTGTAAAATATAATAAGCTACTTACCTATGCTCAAGATATTAAGTAGAAATTGTTTTTAATAACTGTTTCATATTGTTAGTTTGTTTGATGAACACACGTGATTAATAATAATTGTATCCGCCTAAATACAATCAACTATAGGTCACTGATTATAAAAAAAACCTTTTCTGTGATATTTTTTAGCCACTGTTGTTTCAAATGTAGATACACTTCGAGATATAGCTGTTCCGACTTCTGGCATAGATTTAAAATATTTTAATTTTTAATATTTTAAAATCAATGCTACTGGTATAATATGATTAATGATTATTGGTAAAACATCATAAATTTATGTACAATGCGAGTATGTAGTGTATTTATATAGGTGTTGTACCAACATATTATGTATATTATTATATTATTATGTACGTAGTTATAGTGTTTAGATTAATCCGTAGGTGGATATTTTTTTGTAAATTTCGGACAATCGGGGTGTTATGTTATTTGTATAAGGGCGTATTCGGGGGAGGTTGCTTGCCTTTGCCCTGCCCTTGCATGACCTTAATCTAAAATGATTCATTTAAATATATATAATATATATTAATATACTACCTATATGATACTTTTTTTACGATTTGAATTTGAGATCTAGTTGCGTTCGTATTGCTCACACTCGGTTGCTCGTCAATAGCTAACAGTGACGCCAATACAATTCATAATATATTTAATATTATACCTATATAATAAATGATATGGCCAGATTGTGATATTGTGATTAATTACGTGGTTTATACCATATCACATTATCATATTTTATTTACTGTTTTAAACTTTAATCAGGCCACCATTTAATAAAAATGTCCATCTAATAAATTATATTTATTGTTATTTCATGTTGTGGGTGGTTGTAACACATAATTGAATCTGTTCTATCCTATGGCTGTGCCCATTATTAATTTTGTTATTTATAGCCACACAAAAAATTATTTTTTAAATGTAATGTTGTTTAGAAACACTGGTTTTAAGCGGTTACCGTAAACTAAAATTGTATGGGTGTAGTTATATCGTAATTATTGGTAATCTGAAATGTTTACTATTTAACTGGTAATTGGTAATCGACATGACCGATTAAAAACCTCAACCAAATTTGTGTTTATAATTTATAATTTTCGAACAGAATTTCGATTACTGTTTTATTCCCTGAGTTTAATTTCATAGATTTTATTGCATTTTAAAAATACACTTAGGTACCGGCGATAATTTAAGTACTAGCTCGCCTTTCAGTAGTGAAAGGAGATGAGTATCCAATATAATAGCAGGCTGAACATTTAACTTTACCGAAATTTTATATTTGACACGGTAATAATCGTGATCAGGTGTAAATAAAAATGTACTGTGTTGTTGTATATTGTCCCTGAAAACTACGTATTTTCTATTCGTTCTACCGTCAATAATATTATGTATTTGTAATTTAAAAGTTGTACACATAAAATTATAATTTGCAGTAGACTGCCGATCGTGTATTGAAAGTAAATTTATAGATCATTTTTCTACGGTTTTGGCGGTCATAATTTTAAGCTAGTGTGCGTTAAAATTATACAACATAATATATAGCAGATTCTTACAAGATATGGTACGGCGCAGTTGTAGGATAAATCGTCTTCAACACTTTGATTTATTATTATTTTATTGCATAATGCGGCAGACGACCAGCCCTATCTGAACCACGGTTCGCCATGATTTGTACTTTGTTGTCGTCGTTACTTCGCTAGCCACATTTTTTCTTACACCCAATCGAAAAAAATAATACACATAAATATGTAACGATATTATGTTACGGAATGCATTTCTAATTTAACGAGGCAATAATGTATAACCAACTATCTGTGTGTATGTTTTTTTAACGATAGTTTTGTACAAAACGTTATACGCACGTGATATTCTACTACACACGCACTCAGTGTGACTTCACACACACCGATATGAAATAAAAAATTAAGTGGCTATATATTCTTCTCCTTTGTCCAAAATGTATTTACCTATTTTCACGGATACGTGTAAAAAAGAGAGAAAAAATCTACACGTATGATAAAACTCCTTCGGATGTATATGGTATGGATAGAATATGTGAACCGTAATAGCTAATATTTCTGTCTATATAATATAAAAATTGCCATAACATTTTTTTTTAATGTTAACATTACAATTAATCAATACACGAACGCTCTTCTGTATATGGAAATGTGTATAATATGTTTTATGGACGCTTCTACACGCAGGATCGTATATTTTTTTACACATCTTTACGTACTCGAGCTTAACAAAAAATGTCAAGGTTGATATTGAACTATTGAAGAGATATTACAACAATCGGTTTGACAACGACGATGTGTCAATGTGTCTTTAATTCGGTGATGGCGACGATATTATCAGAATGGCCAACCGTGATGGATCGGTTTGTTACATACATATTGTATGTAATCCGGAGAGAGTCAAATGATTATAATATGTTTTCGTAAAAAAATAATTATTATTTAATTTTCGACAAGATACGACTTTTGTAACAATTAATACTTGTTTTTTGGCAGTTGTTATTCGCTTTAAAATCCAAATCATGGGACCAATTTATTTTATCATTACGAATCAAGACGCGTGTGCAGCGTGTTACAACATGTATTTTACGTATTACGACTTGCGACACAGCATCACATAATTAACATTTAACATTATGTCAAACCGTTAAAATTCCCTGATAAAAGTTAACAATCTTCATAAAAAAATAATAATTTACTTAGTCAAACACCATACTAGTATATAAAATAATAGGTAAAGTTAGAGTCTTATTCGTATAATGTAGTAATACCTACTCGTCATTTATTGCCATTGCCCAATTTTGTTGAATTTTATGTGAGTACCAGTGTACCACACAATTTTGACTTGTCATTTATTCAAAGCTAGCGAGTTCAAAGAAACGAATACAAACAAACCTATGCAACTTATACTATAGAAACAAACTTATTGGCCGTTATAATTCTATCATATCTTTATACGCGATATCATATAGGTTTACTGTGTAAGTGTGTAACGGTACAACTTACTATAATAAGCATAATCGCGAAAATGTTTTGATTTATTTACCCGTGAAACGTACTTATAACTCATTATTGTATTACGCTATCGTTATTCGTTATAAATACGTTTGTTTGAAATGTATTACAATAGTTATCGTGTATACTTTAATATGATGCAACAATTTAAACAGTCGACAGTTCCAAAGTTATCAAATTTACTGGCACGATTAAAATAATTTCGTGGTCATGAGTAGCATTGAAGTGTACAATGATAACAGTGTTGTTATAAACTTTTCAAAGGTAAATTGTAAAAACTCTTTTAGATGATTTCCGATTATTTAATTTTACTTATTTTCGCAAGATTTTCAGAAAACATTGACTTAAACTAGCAGGATATTCCATATTTTAATCATCTGCAGAATTGTTTTGTTCTGTTCTATTATAGATATATAATAATTATAATATATAATATAATATCATAAATATATAAATCATAATATTGTCGATAATTTAAATTACCAACAAAATCGTGTAAATAAACAAAAACAAATAAGATAATTTCCAGAATATTATTCATTAATTGTTATTTCTTGACCATTGTAACACATTTAACTTGCTTCTATTTTGTTCAGGTCTTAGACAAACGAGTGTCTACTTAAAATAATAGTTAGGTAATTATACTTACGTTAGTTATGGACAATTGACGATATGTTGCATATTATAACATGATCTGGATCATCAACTGATGTAGTAGAGGGAAATATTATACATATGTCGGATCACGGGCAATGTGCGACAGCATATCAAGTAGACATGCCGATCAGCGGTTATATTATGTGCAACATAAAAGGGGAAAATGTCGTCGAAACAGTTTTTTTTTCTAACTTCGTTTGATAAAAATATAATAGCTACGATGCCACGCAGAAAATATGGTTTGCAAGAAACACATTAATTACAAAAGCCAATAAAAAAAACAATATATTACGTAATTCGCGAGAGTATTTTCGCTTTAAACGGTCAACTATAAGTTTTTTAGTGTATCCATAAAACGCGACGATTCATCATGGGCATCATTGTAAGTACGACGTACGTTATTGTTATTATAAATTATAATAATTTACGTTAATTATTGCATTAAAAAACTCTCATGACAACAATAATATGTTATACTTTCATAATATAGGTATTAGGTTATTATGCTGTTCTGTAGTAGTACTAGGTATAGCGACTAGAACCCTGTTTTTTTTTTCAGTTCTGTTCCGGTCGCCGTGTTCCTCCAAGCGCAGTAAATATGCCAGAGCCGGCGAACTGGGCGAACCGACCGCTCCGCGAAAAACGTTTACACCACAATCTAACTTAATATACAAATAAAAAAACCCGGACGTCATTAGAAGAACAAAAATGTCGGTGACGGTATCGGTACGGTTCTTAAAAAAAAAAAATGAATATCAGTTCTGTTTCATCAATATTTAACAATGATGTTTGGTTAGTACCAAAATATAAAATTGTATGTAAAATCCAAACGAACAACGGTATTAAGTGTATTAAGTTACTACTTTAAGTTACACGGACTATAATAGGTACTATCAAAATATCAGTTCCAGTTACTAATGAGTAATGACAAACAATATAACAAATAACGATAAATATTTTTTCAACATTTCCTGAAAAATATTATAAAGTATAATTTATAATACAATATTATAAACAAAAAAAATGTTCGTTTTGTTTTTAGTATAATATTATTATTTATTTAACAAAATAATCTATGATTACTGATTTTTGATTTTTAAATTGATTTGATAATTCATTTAGTACCATCTCCGATTAAAGTTAACCGGAGTTTAGTCGGCCGAATTTTCCCGGTTAAATATCTGCTATCAGCTGATTAAGCGTAATCGAAGTTTAATTTCAGATTAAAAAAAAAAAAAATAGTATTGGTAATTATGTCTGAAAAATTAAAAATTGAATTAAATTAAAATTAAATTTTTTTCGAGTTCATGGAAGAAACTCCATCAAATTTATCTTCAAAATGTAATTTCGATTTGGATTTTACCATACATTATTGTACACCTTATTAGTTATTGACTTTCCAAGGGATTCGTTTTGGAAACAATCCAATCGTGGCCTCTCAGGCAAAATAGTATATTATTATTTTAATGTGCGCCTAACCGCAGTAGCCACACTCGTATTTACAACGACCGTCTCGCCGATTATTATCAATTATTTATAAAAACCCATTTTAACGTATAATACACTGCAGTAGGTATATATAGTGTCTGCAGTAAAATGGTTTTCCCGCTGGACTAATAACCATTTCTATATAATGCAATAATATAATGTCGGTTGCACGACGGTGCGTTAAAAATTTAAAATCCGCTTAGCCCATTACCGCGCACATAACGGTTAATATAATATTATATATTATTATTATACACAAAAGAGAGGAGAAAAACAAGAAAACGAGGAGAAGTGAGACGAAAAAGACACGACGACGACGACGATAACGTAGCTGCTGTGTATTATAGCGATAATATAGTGTGCGAGACTCAACGTCGTAAATAAACTATGAGGCATAAGCTCGGGCGGCTGCTGCAGACATATCGTAACGTCATATTATTATTATATTATAACATGTCCGGACCATGCGCAGGGTTTAATGTCATGTGACCGCGGCAAATGTAAATAATAATAATAATAATAATAATAATGTGTACCGACGGTGGACGCGACGACGCCAATTAGTCTTTGTCGTGCGTTTTGTCCGAAAATGTGTACATATAATGCATAATAATAATATATTATAATGTATATTATGCATAGGTACGTTTTGAGCATAATATTTTTTATGCTCGCCGCCGTCGGTCTGTCGCCGGCTCGACGCGCGCGATAGGTGTTATGAAATATCGCGGCCCAAGTCGTGACGTCCTAGTTTTTTTTTTTCTCTTATTTATCGTTATTATTTCGCCGCACAACTCGTTTGCCGCCGCCGCCGCCGCCGCCGCGAGGTCGTGAGGCGCACAACAAAGGAAACGCTATACGCGATTCGATTTCGCGCGAGCGCGCTCGCGCCATTTGACTCCTTGGTCGGTCGGTCGGCCAAGGACGCGCGCGCCCCGAGTTCGCACGCCGCGACGCTAATACGCAAATTATACGCGTATATTATTGTTATTAATGTAATGGCGTGTGTGTGCGTGTGCATTATCCACACGAGTC